>NW_022635052.1:0-2752 GCF_010015895.1 Lontra canadensis | reverse complement strand
AACTATTCCACCTAATCCATGGAAACAAAGTGAAGCAAAATGGGGAGAGAGAGGATTAAGATCCTAAAGAAAGAACAAGGGTAAATGTCAGAAAAGGAACTAAATGAAACAGGAATAAGCAATATATTGTAAAGCAGCTAAAGTAATGATTATAAGGATACTAACTGGAATGAAGATAAGAGTACAAGAACTCAGTGAATATTTCAATAAACAGAGAGAAAATATTAAAAATAATCAATCAAAATCAGATAATACAATAAAAGAAATAAAAAACACACAGTAGATTAGAGGATATAAAGAATATACTGATCTGGAAAACAGGCCAATGGAAATTCTGGGAATGGCCAGCAATCCTTGAAATGATAGATGAAAGATTACTCCAAACTTTACTATGAAACAGAGGAGAAGGCAAGGGGTTCAATACTCAGAGATGAAGACCCTTTGCTCTTCTTGGATCCACTTTTATTGGTCCTTCAGGATAATCACAAATCCTTATTACTGTTTCTCAAACATGTGTTATGTGATAAAGTCTCTTACTGGAACTAGGAGGATCTACTTACAGGAAAGACATGGTATGCTAATCTGTGTGTTCTATGAGTTCTCATAAACATAGCCAAAGGACAATGCATACATCTTGGGCAACCCAGCAGCTTCTTTGGTCTACGAAATCTTCAGGGAAGGCAGATCCCCATGGCATTCCAATGGCAGAGTGGTCGCACGGACATCAGCATTCCAAAGAGCTATGCCATTCTCTGAAACCTCTCTGACCTCAGGCCTCCATGTTACATTTTAGCAAGCCAGGTATTATGACTGATTTCATGATCTACATTAATCTCAACATGGAAACAAAAGTTGAATAACAAAAACGGAAACTAATTTTTTTTAATGAGGATAAAGAGATATTTCAGAAAATATGAAGCAAACAATCACATTATAGAGATCTTAAAGAAGACAGAGAGAAAGGGGTACAAAACTTATTTGAATTAATATGTGGAAACACATAATTTAAGGAAGTAAATAGACATCCAGCTCCAAGAAGCACAGATCATCCTCCAAACTAGATGACTCCAAGGTGATCCACATTATAAAATATAATAATTAAAATGGAAAATATTGGGGGTACCTGGGTGGTTCAGTTGGTTAAGCAACTGTCTTTGGCTCAGGTCATGATCCTGGAATCCCAGGATCGAGTCCCTCATTGGGATCCCTGCTCAGTGGGGAGTCTGCTTCTCCCTCTGAGCTTTCCCCTCTCATGATCTCTCTCTCTCTTTCATTCTCTCTCTCTCTCTCTCAAATAAAGAAATAAAATCTTTTAAAAATAAATAATAAAATCTAAAATGTTATAAAGATACTTTTTTAAAGCAGTAAGGGAGAAACAATAGAGTCTATAGGAGAAAACCTATAAGGAGTGAGCTGATCTATCAGTAGAAACTTTGCAGGCCATGTGAAAATGGCATGATATATTGAAAGTACTAAATAAATAAATAAATAAACCTATAAGCAAATATATGCTACACATTAATATTATTGCTCATATATGAAGGATATATAGTTTCACAAATAATAAATGAGTTTATTACCACTAAAGTAGCATGGAAGTGGGGAAACTAGTTATGGTCAGTGAGTCAAGGAGAGGATTCCCAGCTTGGGTCACCATAAACCAGGAGGCAGGCCAGGATGGTGACTGCTCTCTGCCAGAGCATCCAGAAAAGGACTGGAACTTGCAGGCCATTTACAATGTCCCAGGAGGGGAAAATGGCTGTACCCAATGCAGCTTTCAGGGTGCTGGGCCCAGAAAGGACAGTAAGGTGACAACCAGCTGTCCCCTAGAAGCAGTGGAGCAGGTGCATACAGAAACCTGCAACCACTCTCAGTTCCTGGACACACAAAGGGCAGTGACATGGTCCCTTGGCCCTCCCCTGGGAGGATTGCAGTGGACATGTACAACAGTCTGTAGAGTTTTTCAAACACAAAAGTGAAGACTGTTTGTCTCATAGGGTTTATTGAAGAGGGGGAACCTCAATCTTTTAGCTCTGGGGCCAGAGAACAGAGCATAGCCATTTTTATTTGATTCCTCTAAGGAGCCAAGAAAGCCTCAAGGAGAAAAAAAAAAAAAAAAGTCCACACAGAGAACCAGCTTGCACTGGGCCTAAACCCCTGGCAAAGGGTGGGACAACTCTGCCCATGCAAAGACATCTGAGAAGATGCATAATGGATGCCTCCAGAAGACTGACTGGAGGAACAGGAGGACAACTGGTTTATGGATCCAAGACTCTAAACTTCCAATGCCAGGGGAATAGTATATTGAACGTGGTGTGTGTGTGTGTGTGTGTGTGTGTGTGTGTGTGTGTGTGTGTCTTTTAATCTAAATTTTCCATTTGTTTTTTTAAACCTTTTTCCCATTTCAACTAGTTTCTTATTTTACGAACTTCTGTTTTTAAGTTGCTTTTTAACTTTTATTTTTTACATCTATATTGCATAGAAATATGCTTCATTTTAGTCATGTGTACACTCTATTCAGTTTTCTTTTTGTATATAGATAAATTTTGCTTTCTTTGTAATTATGGAAGTTTCTTCTAACACACAGACCAAAACTCAGGAACAAGTGGATCACCCTGAGAGACTATAGTCTCTACTCCCTCCCACACACACTTTATTTTTCTCCATTTTTCTTGTTTGTTCTGTTTTGCTTTTTGTTTGCTTTTCCACTTTGCTTTATGATCACCTTGGATTTCTCTAGGGTGATTTTGCT
>NW_022635051.1:0-2753 GCF_010015895.1 Lontra canadensis | reverse complement strand
ACCTCAGCCTCTGAAAGACAGACAGGAGCTTGTTCAAGTGGCTGAGGTTGCTACAAGGAGCCCCTGGGATGTGCTCTCCTGCACCCACTGTCCCTCCTGGGGGGTGGTCTTTCCACCATCCGCTGTTCACCTTAACCAATGGGAGCTTTGACCCGTAGGGTGGAGGGAGAACCCTCCAGATCACCATGATTATGGAGGAGATGGAACATTTCATTGCCTTCCTTCTTGGTCATGATAATCCACCTCCACACTCTTTCATAACATTAACACTGTTTTCTGTTGGTGCTGACTGCTGGAATCCCAACAGTTTGCCTTCTAACTGCTTAAACGAGAATTTTGTTTCGAAGAGAAGAGAGCTAAGGTGGTAGAGTAGTGGGAGGACCAAGGCTTCCCTCATCCCTCAAACACAGCTAGATAAACATCAAATCATCCTGAACACCCAAGACAGCGATCTGAGGATGGACTGAACAAACTACACAATGAGGGGGAGAAAAGAGGCCACGTCATCATGGAAGGTAGGGGTTGCGGAGGTGTGATTTGGGGGAGAAGGGTACTGCAGGTGCTGCAGAGGGGAAGGGGTCCTGGTCATGGAGAGAAGTGATAGAAAGAGGGAGAGAGGATCGCACAGTGGATCGCACAAGGCAAACACTTCCCCAAAGCCACTGACTGGGAAAATGAGATGGGTAGATGAGAGTTTTGACAACAGACAGCAGAGCTCAAAGACTGCAGTTTCAGAAGTCTGCGGTGTGGGCTGTGTGGAGTCTGGCAGGCATAGCAGCGGTCCTGTGGAGAAGGAGGGCAGACGGCCTGTGAGCTGAGAGCCTGATCTGAGGTTCCCTTGGGACGCGCTGGGAAAGAGGGTTCTTGCTTCTTAGCGAGCATCTGGGAGAGGTGGCATTGCTTCTGAGGGGACAGAAGAACCAGTGGGCCCCATCGCGTTTCCCCCTCACCTAACTCCTTAGCATAGCAGCAGAGACACCTCCTGAGGGTGGCTAACCTTGATGCTGGCTTTTGGCTGCACTCTACTCCAAACTCCAAGCTCCTTTTCCTTGGTGTGGCTTCTCTCTGGGAGAAAGCTTCATCAGTCCCAACATGGGAGACCTTCCCCCAAAGGATCAGTAGGGGTCCTGGCCACACCAAGTTCCTAAAGTTTGTAGACTTGGAACACAGCCAGTGTGCCTGGCATAGAGCACAGGTGCACAGCATTGCGGGGGAGGGCGGTGGAGGGGGGTGGGTGGCAGATGGCCTGGACACAGGGTGAGGCAGGGATCTGAAGCGAGTACCGGGTGTGATATTCTTACTCTGGACTCACTTGTGAGGCCCCACAGAAGGGGAGAGAGGATGCTTAATTTAGCCTAAGGATGTGGGATGGTTAATTTTGCCTGTCCACTTGGAGAATATTTTGGATAAAATTGACATTAAATGGGTGAGCTTCAAGGAAAGGAGAATGTCCTTCAGAACACTGCCGGGCCTTGTCAAATCAGTGGAAGGCCTGAAAAGAACAAGAATGACCTCCCGCAAAGAACGGGGAGCTCTCCCACAGACGGCCTTCAGACTCCGTCTGCACCGCTGAGTCTCAGGATGGCTTCAGGATGTGGAGTTGACGGCCTCCACAGGCACATGGATGAGTAAATCTCTCATTATCTCTCTGCCTGTGTGCACGTCATACTGCTTCTATTTTCTGGGGAAGTCTGACTGAAACAGGTGGGTGAGGAAGACTTAATGGCAGGTGATATTTGTGCCCGGCTTTCACAGGACGCAGGCTGTTGGCCCATGTGATCCAAACTACCTAACAGAGGAAGGTTCTAGAACAGAAAGCCTGGAGGCTGATGGTGAGAACCTTAGGGTTTTGGAGAGGAAGAGATTTCAGGAGGTGAAATGGACCAGGGAGGTTGTGTGGGAAATCCCTTAGCAGCCATGGGTTTCAAGCAGGAAAATCATTGGGAACGCATTGTCCGCAGAAGGCTCAGAGGGTGATCTAATCTCCAAGGAGCTTGGATTCAGGTGACTGCCATCTCCTACACCAAAGTGAGGGGCAGGGTCTCTAGAGACTAAGGGTGCGTGCCTCCCAATTCCAGTCCTCAGCTGCTCTCCTCTCTCGAAAGGCCTGGGGTGACCATGCTGATGAGGGACAGGAGGGAGAGGCTGCCCAAAGCTGGAGCACAGAGAGGGAGAAGGGGACAGAGAGGGAGGACCTGACTTAAAAATGACCAGGAGCTGTTTGGAGACATTTAAGTTGTCACGTCAGATTCTGAAACTGATGTATTTCTTGTGTCCTCATTTTTCAGAACCATACACATTTTTGAAGCAAGCCTAAACTTCTTAAGACGTTGTGAGTCTTGTACTGAACACCTTTTTTCCTGAACCATGTGACAGAGGTGTCACACCGATGTCCTCCAAGTTTTTGTGATGTCTGATGCCAACATTTTAGCATATAGTTTCCCCACACTGGGACATTCCCCTGGGTCACCACAGGATCATCTCCTAGCAGGTCTCATGGTACCTGAGGGCCTCCTTGTCCTCAGGCTCTGCTTTGAGTTGTTCCAGCAATGTTCAATATGGCCAAAGAGATCAATGGACATGGGCATTTTCCATTTCCTGGATGTGCTGAAGATGAGGGTTAGAGTGTTTTATATGCCTTTCTGGTGGATTGGTTTCATCTGTAAAGGTAGGTGGAGAGATTCAGATGTAGGAGGCCACTGGGAGTGTAAGTTGTCCAGAAGGTCTCAACATATATTTGAAAGCTTTGTTCA
>NW_022635050.1:0-2753 GCF_010015895.1 Lontra canadensis | reverse complement strand
AGGTGATGGGGCCTGGCAGGGAGGGCGGGAGAGGCTGGTGAGAGGATTGGGGAGTGCGCTGGGCCGAGAGGGTGGCACGGAGCCCAGAGGGAGTGGATGTGGAGAGACCAGGAGCCGGGTCCCCCAAGTGGGGACAAGGGCATGAGGAAGCTGGTGCAAGAGGAAGACCGTGGCCAGTGAGGACAGTGGGGGAGAGAGTGGAGGAGGCCAGCAGAGGAGATGGGAGAGGTTGCGGTCCATTTAGAACACTGTAGACAACTGAGTTGGTGTAGGGGATGGTGACAAGACGGAAGGTCAGAGAAATGCCCAGAGAATGACCTCCTCCCAAATGGTGGCCCTGAGAAGGTAGAGGGTTTAGCATGATTTCAGCATCAGAGGGCCTCAGTACGGCTCACTGGGGATGGAGAAGCTGGTCACCCAGGGGCTGGGGGGTGCGGCAGGGCAGGCCAAGTAGGGAGCACATGTCAAGGAAAAGAGCTGGGACTCCCTCATGTGACAGGTGGTAGGGAGTTGGTCAGGGGAGTGGAAGGGAAGCAACAGGGACAGGCAGCAGGGGAGAAAGGAGAGGGCCTCACACATGCAGGGGCTCAGGATGGGTAGAGGAAGCACCGCTGAAAAGGGGAAGGGGTCATGGAAAGCTCCCAGTCTGGGGACATTGACAGATTTCAGGGGGCAAGGAGGCAAGAAGGGTGGCATATGTAGCATTGAGATGGGACGGAGGGAATGCCCAGGAAAGACCTCATACCCTGGGCATCTGAAGACTCGGGACTCTCATGAACAAATGGGAAGGGGCACGATGAGGTGGAAGGAGGGCAACAGCATTGCCGCACTGTCAGGTGGCCTCAGGGACACAGGACAGACCGCTGTGCCTGCCGTCCCGGGTGTGGGTGGCAGATACACTTAGAAACGCTGGGGGAGCATGCAAGAAGCAAGCGTCAGCTATGCCAGGGGGCAGAAAGGGTGGGGGTCTAGTAGGTAGCAGCAAGACTCCACAGAGGAGGAGGAAGGACCATCGAAACCAGTGGTGTATCGGACCTCTCACTGAGAAGCTTGAGCAGGTGGACAACAGAGGACCGGAGAGAGGGGAAAAGAGGGAGACAGGCACATCCTAGAACCTGCATGTGGCATTGCCAAGGGAGAAAGACCAAGAGGGAAGGAGGGATCTGGACAGTCTCAGTGGGGAGGGGCAGGGCAGCGGCGATGGGCAGCTTGCGTCAGATGACCCCCGGTGCAGAAGGAACGGAAGCCGGGGAGGTGAGGGAAGGGGGATGAGCTGAAAGTGCAGGCCTGGGGTGTAAGGTCCTGTGGGCAAGGGGTGGACTGAAAGGGAGGAGGGGGGAGGAAGGGGGGATGGGATGAGGTTAGGAAAAGAGAACCTAAAGGGAAGAGGGAGGCCAGAGCCAGTGAAAGGAACAGATGAGTGACAGCAGATGGTTTTACAGTGGACATGGTCTGCTGAGGGGATGGAAAGAGTGTGAGCTGAGAGCAGATCTCAGGAGGGAGCACACCCGATGGTGAAGGGATGACCCAGTGGGACTCCATGACAGGCACTAGGAGCCCTGACATACACAGACGCTGGAGGAAAGGCTGGGTGAGCTTACCTGCACTGAGGAGGGAAAAGGAAGAAACGGGTTGTGT
Source organism: Lontra canadensis (assembly GCF_010015895.1). Lineage (NCBI taxonomy): Eukaryota > Metazoa > Chordata > Mammalia > Carnivora > Mustelidae > Lontra > Lontra canadensis. The sequence goes on along the minus strand of NW_022635050.1, from coordinate 1,115 downwards.
GAGGAAAGCTCCTGGGAAGGAATGTCAAAATGGGGCACTGTGGTAGCTGAACAGGTCACCTCCCAGTGACAGACTGGGAGACAATGATGGGAGGCACTTGGGAGGACACAGGACAGAATGTGCTGGGAGACAGACACCAAGAGGAGCAGTGAGAAGAGAGAAGAGTCAAGTAAGAATCCTGGCACAACTGAGGAATTCTACCAGAAGGAATTCCAGAGCGTGAGGCTAGACGGCTCCAGCAGAGGCATGGGAAGGAGGCACAGAAAAGGGCAGTAGCTGTGGGCTCCTGTGGCCTTGAATATGGTGGCAAGAATAAGACTTTTTGGCCAGGCTCTTTAATATGGATCCAGCTGGGAAGGGGTGGGAGGAGGGGGTAGTGTGGGGAATGGAGTTTGGGTCCCAGTGGGGTGGCTTTGACTGGATTGGACAGGACAGCAGGGCTGGGACTGACAGGAATAGGATGTGGGTGGGAGAGGGGGACATGAGCCATGTTCCAGGCACTGAGAAAACCATCTTAAATGAGCTTGTAGACTGATAACAAGTCAAGTCTGGGCATGATGATCACAGGCTGAAGAGAGGGCAGAAAAGACCAGTGAATCCATCCGCAGAGGACAAGGGAGACAGCTGTGGGAAAGGCAGAAGGGAAGTGGACTTGGCAGGAGTCACAGAGGGACATGAGGACCACAGGAGCCAGGTTCTGCAGGGACATGGTGTCACGGGTCTGAAATCAGGAGGGTAACATAGGGAAGGAGACAGTGGCAAGCACTAAGACCAGTATTGGACCAAAGATACTGTCCCAGTGCCTTGTGTCCTAAAGGGTGGGGGCGGGTGGGGTGTGAAGGTGAGGGGGTAAGAGAACAGTGCTCTCGTGCACACTGGGGTTTGGGGCACATCAGTGTCAAAGAGTAACTACGGAAGGGATGTATGCGGTGGTTCCAAGAGGACAGAGCCAGGGCAATGTCCGAGTGTGGGGAAACGCTGGGAATTTGAGAAACAGTGTCAGTGACAACTGGTGCAGTGACAACTGGTGGAGGCCAGAGGTGCGCGAGGGCGGGACGCAGCCCGGGGAGTCGGGGCAGCCTTCCACTGCGGTGATTCTCCCCGAGGATGGGGGG
>NW_022635049.1:0-2753 GCF_010015895.1 Lontra canadensis | reverse complement strand
AGGTGATGGGGCCTGGCAGGGAGGGCGGGAGAGGCTGGTGAGAGGATTGGGGAGTGCGCTGGGCCGAGAGGGTGGCACGGAGCCCAGAGGGAGTGGATGTGGAGAGACCAGGAGCCGGGTCCCCCAAGTGGGGACAAGGGCATGAGGAAGCTGGTGCAAGAGGAAGACCGTGGCCAGTGAGGACAGTGGGGGAGAGAGTGGAGGAGGCCAGCAGAGGAGATGGGAGAGGTTGCGGTCCATTTAGAACACTGTAGACAACTGAGTTGGTGTAGGGGATGGTGACAAGACGGAAGGTCAGAGAAATGCCCAGAGAATGACCTCCTCCCAAATGGTGGCCCTGAGAAGGTAGAGGGTTTAGCATGATTTCAGCATCAGAGGGCCTCAGTACGGCTCACTGGGGATGGAGAAGCTGGTCACCCAGGGGCTGGGGGGTGCGGCAGGGCAGGCCAAGTAGGGAGCACATGTCAAGGAAAAGAGCTGGGACTCCCTCATGTGACAGGTGGTAGGGAGTTGGTCAGGGGAGTGGAAGGGAAGCAACAGGGACAGGCAGCAGGGGAGAAAGGAGAGGGCCTCACACATGCAGGGGCTCAGGATGGGTAGAGGAAGCACCGCTGAAAAGGGGAAGGGGTCATGGAAAGCTCCCAGTCTGGGGACATTGACAGATTTCAGGGGGCAAGGAGGCAAGAAGGGTGGCATATGTAGCATTGAGATGGGACGGAGGGAATGCCCAGGAAAGACCTCATACCCTGGGCATCTGAAGACTCGGGACTCTCATGAACAAATGGGAAGGGGCACGATGAGGTGGAAGGAGGGCAACAGCATTGCCGCACTGTCAGGTGGCCTCAGGGACACAGGACAGACCGCTGTGCCTGCCGTCCCGGGTGTGGGTGGCAGATACACTTAGAAACGCTGGGGGAGCATGCAAGAAGCAAGCGTCAGCTATGCCAGGGGGCAGAAAGGGTGGGGGTCTAGTAGGTAGCAGCAAGACTCCACAGAGGAGGAGGAAGGACCATCGAAACCAGTGGTGTATCGGACCTCTCACTGAGAAGCTTGAGCAGGTGGACAACAGAGGACCGGAGAGAGGGGAAAAGAGGGAGACAGGCACATCCTAGAACCTGCATGTGGCATTGCCAAGGGAGAAAGACCAAGAGGGAAGGAGGGATCTGGACAGTCTCAGTGGGGAGGGGCAGGGCAGCGGCGATGGGCAGCTTGCGTCAGATGACCCCCGGTGCAGAAGGAACGGAAGCCGGGGAGGTGAGGGAAGGGGGATGAGCTGAAAGTGCAGGCCTGGGGTGTAAGGTCCTGTGGGCAAGGGGTGGACTGAAAGGGAGGAGGGGGGAGGAAGGGGGGATGGGATGAGGTTAGGAAAAGAGAACCTAAAGGGAAGAGGGAGGCCAGAGCCAGTGAAAGGAACAGATGAGTGACAGCAGATGGTTTTACAGTGGACATGGTCTGCTGAGGGGATGGAAAGAGTGTGAGCTGAGAGCAGATCTCAGGAGGGAGCACACCCGATGGTGAAGGGATGACCCAGTGGGACTCCATGACAGGCACTAGGAGCCCTGACATACACAGACGCTGGAGGAAAGGCTGGGTGAGCTTACCTGCACTGAGGAGGGAAAAGGAAGAAACGGGTTGTGTGAGGAAAGCTCCTGGGAAGGAATGTCAAAATGGGGCACTGTGGTAGCTGAACAGGTCACCTCCCAGTGACAGACTGGGAGACAATGATGGGAGGCACTTGGGAGGACACAGGACAGAATGTGCTGGGAGACAGACACCAAGAGGAGCAGTGAGAAGAGAGAAGAGTCAAGTAAGAATCCTGGCACAACTGAGGAATTCTACCAGAAGGAATTCCAGAGCGTGAGGCTAGACGGCTCCAGCAGAGGCATGGGAAGGAGGCACAGAAAAGGGCAGTAGCTGTGGGCTCCTGTGGCCTTGAATATGGTGGCAAGAATAAGACTTTTTGGCCAGGCTCTTTAATATGGATCCAGCTGGGAAGGGGTGGGAGGAGGGGGTAGTGTGGGGAATGGAGTTTGGGTCCCAGTGGGGTGGCTTTGACTGGATTGGACAGGACAGCAGGGCTGGGACTGACAGGAATAGGATGTGGGTGGGAGAGGGGGACATGAGCCATGTTCCAGGCACTGAGAAAACCATCTTAAATGAGCTTGTAGACTGATAACAAGTCAAGTCTGGGCATGATGATCACAGGCTGAAGAGAGGGCAGAAAAGACCAGTGAATCCATCCGCAGAGGACAAGGGAGACAGCTGTGGGAAAGGCAGAAGGGAAGTGGACTTGGCAGGAGTCACAGAGGGACATGAGGACCACAGGAGCCAGGTTCTGCAGGGACATGGTGTCACGGGTCTGAAATCAGGAGGGTAACATAGGGAAGGAGACAGTGGCAAGCACTAAGACCAGTATTGGACCAAAGATACTGTCCCAGTGCCTTGTGTCCTAAAGGGTGGGGGCGGGTGGGGTGTGAAGGTGAGGGGGTAAGAGAACAGTGCTCTCGTGCACACTGGGGTTTGGGGCACATCAGTGTCAAAGAGTAACTACGGAAGGGATGTATGCGGTGGTTCCAAGAGGACAGAGCCAGGGCAATGTCCGAGTGTGGGGAAACGCTGGGAATTTGAGAAACAGTGTCAGTGACAACTGGTGCAGTGACAACTGGTGGAGGCCAGAGGTGCGCGAGGGCGGGACGCAGCCCGGGGAGTCGGGGCAGCCTTCCACTGCGGTGATTCTCCCCGAGGATGGGGGG
>NW_022635048.1:0-2756 GCF_010015895.1 Lontra canadensis | reverse complement strand
TCCATAATTTTGCTATTGTAAATAATGCTCCAATAAACATAGGGGTGTATAGGTCCTTTCAAGTTAGGGTTTTCATATTCTTTGGATAAATACCAGAAGTGGAATTATGGATCAAAGGTAGTTCTATTTTTAATTATTTAAGGAACCTTCATACTGTCTTCCACAGTGGCTATACCAGTTTACATTCCTCCTAACAGTAGATGAGAGTACTTTCTCTCCATATCCTTGCCAACACCATTTCTTATTTTTTGACGTTAGCCATTCTGACAGGTGTGAGGTGTAATTGTTATTTTGATTTGCATTTCCTTGATGATGAGTGATGTTGAGCATCTTGTCATGTATCTGTTAGCCGTTTGGATGTTGTCTTTGGAGAAATGGCTGTTCCTGTCTTCTTCCCATTTTAAGTTGGATTATTTGGTGTTGAGTTGTATAGTTCTTTGTATATTTTGGATACTAAGTCTTTATCAGATATGTCTTTTGCAAATAACTTTACCTATTCAGTAGGTTATCTTTCAGTTGTATTGTTTCTTTTGCTGTGTAGCAGTTTTTTTGTTTGTTTATTGTGTTTTGTTTTGATGTGGTCCTAATACTTTATTTTGCTTTTGCTTCCCTTGCCTCAGGAGACATATCTAGAAAAAAAGTTGCAATGGCCAATATCAGAGAAATTATTGCTTGTGTTCTCTTCTAGGGTTTTTATGGTTTCAGATCTCACAAATAGGTCTTTACTCCATTTTGAGTTTATTTTTGTGTATGGTGTAAGAAAGTGGTCCAGTTTCATTCTTTTTCATGTCGCTGTCCAGTTTCCTAAAAACCATTTGTTGAAGAGGCTATCTTTTTCCATTGCATATTGTTGCCTCCTTTGTCATAAATTAATTGATCATATAGTTATAGATTTATTTCTAGGCTTTCCATTCTGTTCTATTGATCCTCTCTGTTTTTGTGCCAGTACCATACTATTTTGATGACTACAGCTTTGTAATATAGCTTGAAACTGGAATTGTGTTACCTCCAGTTTTGTTTTATTTTTTTTTTTCATGATTGCTTTGATTATTTGGGGCCTGTAGGAATTCCAAACAAATTTTAGGTTTTTTTGTTCTAGTTCTGTGAAAAATGCTGTTGGCATTGTGATAGGAATTGCATTAAATCTCTAGATTGCTTTGGGTGGTATGGACATTTTAACGATATTTGTTCTTCCAATCCATAAGCATGGAATGACTTCCATTTGTTTCTGTTTTCTTTAATTTCTTTCATCAGTGTTTTATAGTTCTCAGTACAGGTCTTTGAACTCCTTGGTTAAGTTTATTCCTAGGTATTTTATTAATTTGGGGCAATTGTAAATAGGATCGTTTTCTTAATTTTTCTTTCGATTCATCACCAGTGTATAGATATGCAGTGGATATCTGTATATTGATTTTTTTAATCCTGCAACTTTACTGAATTCATTTATCTGTTCTAATAGTTTTTTTGTAACATCTTTAGGGTTTTCTGTATATAGTATCATGTCCTCTGTTAAATGGTGCAAGTTCTATTCCTTCCTCACCAATTACACACCTCTTATTTCTTTTTTTTGTCTGATTGTTTGGGTATAACTTCCAGTACTATGTTGAATGAGTGGTGAGAATGCACATACTTCTGTTGTTCCTGACCTTAGAGGGAAATCTTTTTGTTTATCACCATTGAATATGAAGTAAGCAATGTGTTTTTCATTTATAGACTTTTTTTATAAGTTTATTTTTTTCGGCATAACAGTATTCCTTGTTTTTGCACCACACCCAGTGCTCCATGCAATTCGTGCCCTCTCCAATACCCACCACCTGGTTCCCCCAACCTCCCACCCCCCGCCCCTTCAAACCCCTCAGATTCTTTTTCAGAGTCCATAGTCTCTCATGGTTCACCTCTCCTTCCAATTTCCCTCAACTCCCTTTTCCTCTCGAACTCCCCTTGTCCTCCATGCTATTTGTTAGGCTCCACAAATAAGTGCAACCATATGATAATTGACTCTCTCTGCTTGACTTATTTCACTCAGCATCATCTCTTCCAGTCCTGTCCATGTTGCTACAAAAGTTGGATATTCATCCTTTCTGATGGAGGCATAATACTCCATAGTGTATATGGACCACATCATTCTTATCCATTTGTCCATTGAAGGGCATCTTGGTTCTTTCCACAGTTTGGTGACCATGGCCATTGCTGCTATAAACATTGGGGTACAGATGGCCCTTCTTTCCACTACACCTGTATCTTTGGGGTAAATACCCAGTAGTGCAATTGCAGGGTCATAGGGAAGTTCTATTTTTAATTTCTTGAGGAATCTCCACACTGTACTCCAAAGTGGCTGCACCCACTTGCATTCCCACGAACAGTGTAAGAGGGTTCCCCTTTCTCCACATCCTCTACAACACATGTTGTTTCCTGTCTTGCCAATTTTGGCCATTCTAAGTGGTGTAAGGTGGTATTTCAATGTGGTTTTGTTGTTGTTGTTGTTTTTTTAGATTTTTTGAGATATGTTTCCTCTAAACCTACGAGCTTTCTATCATGATTGGATGTATTTTTTCAAATGTTTTTTTTCTGCATCTATTTAATTGATCATATGATTTGTGTTCTTTCTCTTATTGATGTGATGTATCATGTTGTTTGATTTGCAAGTATTGAAATATTTGGTAGAATTCACTTATGAATCCCTCTGGTTCTGAACTTTTGTTTGTTGGGAGTTTTTTAATTACTTATTCTTTCATTGCTGGAAATTGATCTATTCC
>NW_022635047.1:0-2757 GCF_010015895.1 Lontra canadensis | reverse complement strand
GTTCACCCATCTGTCCATCCAGCAAAGCTAGAGAGAGATACGCAGAATGGTCAGTCCACTGGTGGGGCTCGGCAGGAAGAGCTCAGGGAGTTTAGCTTGGGGTGCGCATGCATGTTAGTGTATGGCGACATTGGGTTACATGGGTATGGACTGAGCAAGCTGCTGCTGCATCAACAGAGGTCAGGGCAAGGTGCAGGAATGGAGAGAGAAACATTGACTCTGAACTTTGGCTACAGGGAATTGAAACAGTGTGACCCCTTCAACCCGAAAAAGGGTAAACACTAATACGCACACTCCGTTGTACTGATAGGCAAGTTCCTCCAACCAGCGACTGTGTCGTGGTCATTGTTAAGACCGTTTCTTTGCTGCTTCTACCTGTCTCTCACCTCTTCCAGGAGATTGTATTTCTTCAGAAGAACACTGTGTGGCAGGGTTGCATTCAATGCAAGCACAAGTACCCTAGAGGTTTACATTTGTTCCTGAGTCATGCATGGTCAGGAAAACCAAAGACACAGGATTTCTACATACTGACATCTGTGCATTCCAACAGAGTCCCCATCCACAAAGTGCTAATTCTTCCCAGTCTTCCTTTCCTGTGGCTTATGGGTGTGTCCTTCGAGTCAGCAGGACCCATTTTCCCAGAATCCCACCCCCCCCAATCAGGAACTGGCAAGTTCATGAGAGAGCGAAGGCCAGGCGAGAGAAGGGCATTCTCTAATCTGGCCATGTAGGAGATTGTCAGGAAGTTTAATTGGGCCCCAAGCTAATGATGAAGCTTTCCTGGCAGTTGCCATTTGCCAGTGAGCCTTCCTTCTGTGCATTCAAGATGTGAGCATTTTTGTAAGGCTGGTGATGATGTTTTGGTAGACTAAAGTAGCTTCTGATTTGTTTGTGTTTTAACAGTGTCTGAGAAATGTCCCCAGCTAGGACAGATGTTGGCCCCTTCCTTTCTCCCATCTCTGTCTGAGGAAAGGGAATCCTAAGCAACTCTCCAGGTAGAACTGTGGTTAGTGTGGAATGTGATGTCCTGGAGGGGGGTGCAAAGGGGGGGTGAAGGAGGTTTGGCTTTGAAACTTTGACCCGTGCACTGAACTTCATTAAGTGGGACATGTCTTCTGATGAAAGGCACTCAGTCAACACACCCACATGCCCAGTCCCATCACATCGACCCATACAAGAACAAGCCCCAAGCCTCAGATGCACCAGTCACACCACATGAATGACCTACTGGTTTGCAGGGACTATAGTACAGGGACTGGTTTCTACAGGATATGCCGTTTGTTTAGTTCACCCCAGCCTCTGTTCCCAGCAGGAACTCAGAATTGTGGAAGCTCTCCAGACCAAAGGAGGAGAGAAAGCCCTACCTTGATCTTCAGCTAGATCTGTCCCCCTAAAGTGAGTGGTGGGAACACACGTATATGGGACATATCCAGTTGCTGCTCCTGCAGTTGGAGAAAGGGAAACCCAGTGAGGATCCCAGCACCCTGTGCACACCATGTACACACATCTCTATGCCCTGGGTGTCGTAAGCAAGCTAGATGGGATGCAGTCATTGCGTTTATGATCCAGCGATCGAGAATATGAGCTCCAGAAAAGGCTCTGGCTTGGATTGTCAAATCTCCCAAGTCCATTTTCTTCAGCAACTCATTAGAAAGCCATTTTCCATAGACAGAATGACCTTGTGCAAAATGCTCACGACCATCCATTGCCTAAGGAATGGTGGTGATGTTTCTCAGTGCCCGAATAAGTATGGTGTCTGCTAATGGCATAAACTCACTGCAGGCTCTCAGCACCAAGGAAATTGTCTCTCCCCTCTGGCTTGTACATGCTCAGATGTTCATGGAAAGAGAAATCAAACACTCTTTGTCCCTCAGAAGCACAAAATCACTTTACCAAGGTGACCAAGTGGCTCAGATATTGAATCTTCTCCCTTCAGCTCAGGACCTGATCCTAGGGTCCTGGGATGGATCTCCACATTGGGCACCCTGCTCAGAAGGGGAGCCTGCTTCTTCCTCGCCCTCTGCTACTGCCCTGCTTGCACTCTCAAGTGCTCTGTGTCCCTCTCTCTCCTACTCTTTTTGTCTTTCAAATAAATAAAATGTTGAGGAAAAATGAGTTTACTTGAGGGAGAGTTGGAGTTTCTTCCTCTACCCTCAAAATGGGTAGCTCTTCCATCAGGCCCTTGGTGGGAGCTAGAAGGATACAGAGACACTGTGAGGACACTGGTGCAGCTGATCAGGAAGTAGGCAGGGAGTTTGGATGCATGAGGACAGGAGGAGAGTGTGTGCATGTGCGTGCATAGGAGGCACTGGTCGCACTGCTGCTGGGCCTTCTCCTTGGAGCAGAGAGGAAGGGATGGGATAGGAGCAGGGAGTAAATGCAAAGAGGGTTTTTGTCTTTCTAGCTAAAGTGAGCCCGATCAATGCCAAATAGGCAGTCCAATACATGTGAACCCTAACCTGGCTTCTGTGTGAGGACCGAGTCCCATAACCTCTCCTGACTGACGTGTCACTAAGGTGTCCCATGCTTCTTCTTTGGAAATTAGTTCTGGGCACAAGTCCCCAATATGCTGTGACTATATACATCACGTCTCTGTAAGATTTTGCATGTCATAAAAAGCAGCCTTGCTTGCCGGGCTGAATTCAACCCTCAGAAAAGAAGCCTAGTAGCTTGTTTCACTCATCATTTGTCTTTAGAAAATCCCATGTACAACGCTTGAGAACACTGACATCGTAGCTTACGTAAACAGCTGGCACC
>NW_022635046.1:0-2757 GCF_010015895.1 Lontra canadensis | reverse complement strand
GACAGTTCACAAAGGAAGAAGTTCAAATGAAGAACATATGAACACATGCCTAAACTCAATGACAACCAGGCCAATTCATTTTAAAATAAATTTTAAAAATAAGCCCAATAATAAAAAATCAAATATTAAGTCTCCCACCAACTAAGCACGATTAGTTCGGAAAGAAATTTGAATATGTTTAGTAAAATTGAAAATGTGTATACAACACTGCTAATCCATTCTGGCTTGGATCCCAGGAAACTTTTTTTTTTTTTTTAAGATTTTATTTATTTATTTGACAGACAGAGATCACAAGTTGGCAGAGAGGCAGGCAGAGACAGAGGAGAAAGCAGACTCCCTGCTGAGCAGAGAGCCCTATGCGGGGCTCGATCCCAGGACACTGGGATCATGACCTGAGCTGAAGGCAGAGGCTTTAACCCACTGAGCCACCAGGCGCCCCAAATCCCAGGAAACTTTTGTACAGGATCAGAAAAAAGCTTGTTTGAGAAAGTTAATCACAGTGTTGTTTAAAATAATGAAAATCTGGAGAGGATTAAGTGTTTACACAATAGATATTTATCCATTCCAGATAGGATATTTTATATTTACATATGATACTATCTGGCAATGAAAAAGAATGAAAAGGAGTAAACTAACTTTATATATATGAAGACACGGAGTGAGAATTTTCAGTGAAAAAGAAATGGGAAGAACAGTTTGTCCAACCTATTCCCAGCAAAACCAATTTGAAAACATACTAGCCATTCACTGCTCATGAATATCTGAATGTAAAAACATAAAAACATTGATTAGAGGGATACACGCCAAATTCATGAGAGAAGTCGGGTTGGAGAGAGGTTTACAAAATGAAACTGAGGGTGAATACAGAAAAAACATCCACTTCATCTGTATTATGTTAGTTCTTATATTTAAAAACTCTTTTAAGGATAGGAAATTGGTTCTGCAGATTTTGGGTTTGTGAGTCTCCATAACCATGTGAGCTAATTCGCTATAATAAATATTACATTTGGGGCGCCTGGGTGGCTCAGTGGGTTAAAGCCTCTGCCTTCTGCTCAGGTCATGATCCCAGGGTCCTAGGATTGAACCCCACATTGGGCTCTTTGCTCAGCGAGAAGCCTGCATCCCCCTCTCTCTCTGCCTGCCTCTCTGCCTACTGGTGATCTCTGTCTGTCAGATAAATAAATAAAATCTTTAAAAAATAAATAAATAAATATTACATTTAACACAATTATTAAATAGTAATATATAGTATAATACGTATTTTAAAAATAAAATAAACACTCCTAAGGAAATATGAGAAAGTAGTATTAATTATCAATTCTGAGTGATAGGTACTCAGGTTTTAAAAAAATGGTATCTAGGTATTTACCTGTATTTTTATTACTCAAATTTTAAAAACTAGATGTAAAAATGTTTTATTGGGAAATTACAAAAATTGACTCAAAAAGAGTGCAAGTGCCTGAAGAATCTAACAATCTATAGAAGATGCCCCAAAACAGCAGAGAACCATCCATTAAAAAAAAAGAAGGACTAAATCCATCCAATTTTATGGGTGAGTTCTACCAAATGTTCCAAAAACAAGTCCTAACTCATCCTGTGAGGACAGCATAACCAAAACAGAGCTAGATTATTAGCACTCCAAATTCAGCAGGATATTAAAAGAAAAATCATCTTGCTTGAGTGAGACTTATAAAAAGTGCCTTCATGATTCAACATTAGGAAGGTAATTTTTATAATATCCTACAGTAAAAAATTAAGTGAGAAAAAATTTTAATCTTAAAGCACAAAACTTAAAGTTCAATTGATATTTAAAAAAGTAAAATTTAGTAACCATATGTATTTTTCAATTCTTTGCAAACAAGAAATAGAAGAAAACTTCTGAATATAAAGGAAAAAACACTCCCCTTAGTCAAAAACAATCAAGATGCCCTGCATCAAGGGCTAACCTATAAAATAAAATAAATTTAAACATTCTAAATAAGAAAGCAAAGGTCAGCAGTTCCAGATTACATAACCCTTTACTTAGAATATCCAAGAACATTTACCGACAAACTGTTAGAAATAACAAGCCTGGATTCGTCTCTCCGTCTCTGGCGCCCCGCCCCCACTGCTCCGCTCCCACTGCCCCGCCCTCCACTGCCCCGCGCGCCGCGCGGAATTTTGGCGCCTGCGCCTGGGACGGAGGGAAGAAAGATGGCAGCTCCGAGCTTCCCCACACCGCTTTATGAGCACGTGGGTCAACGGGGCCTTCACCAATGTGTACGAGTCCACGGAGGATACGTTCCTGCTGTTGGACACGCTGGAGGCAGCAGCCGCCCAACTGACAGGGTGCGAGAAGGACGAGGGTCCACGCGGGAGAGGACTCGGGCATTCTGGAGAGGCGGCGGCGAAGGAGAGCCCGGGAAAGAAGGGATGCAGTCTGCCCCGAGAGGAGGCGGTGTCCGCAGACTTGGCGAACCTGGATACCAGAACGCCTTCAGGATCTTCCTTTAGATACCTGTAATGAGCGGGCCAGGGATCTCTCTACTTTTGCCAAGGTGTTGCTTTGGTCTCGGGAGCTCCATAGCTCCTTACGCCAGCGTGTATCTTTTCCACAAGCTCCCGAGAGCAGTGATGTGATAACACGTTCAAAAACCAAATATTCTGAAAACGTGGCTTATTAATATAATTTTTTTTCGTAAATATTAGAAGTTGCGTGGCATTTAACTTACTCTGTATATAAAAGCACCCTATAGTAAGGGAAGGGCACAAAAATGA
>NW_022635045.1:0-2759 GCF_010015895.1 Lontra canadensis | reverse complement strand
ATTGCTTTTTCTAAAACCTTTTTTTCTACCAAATGCATAAGTATGTGCAGATAATAAAATAATCCTAGAAGTCATCTGAGGGCAACCTTGATAGGTACCATCATTTTTCTTAATTAACATATAATGTATTACTTGCCCCAGGGGTACAGGTCTGTGAATCATCAAGCTTACACGCTTCACAGCACTCACCATAGCACATACCCTACCTACCCAGTGTCCATAACCCAACCACACATTCCATACCCCCTTCCCCCAGAAACCCTCAGTTTGTTTTGTGAGATTAAGAGTCTCTTATGGTTTGTCTCCCTCCCAATCTCATCTTCTTTCATTTTTTTCTTCCCTACCCCACAAACCCCCCACTTGGCCTCTCAAATTCCTCATATCAGGGAGATCATATGATAATTGTCTTTCTCTGATTGACTTACTTCGCTCAGCGTAATACCCTCTAATTCCATCCACATCATTGCAAATGGCAACATTTCATTTCTTTTGATGGCTGCATAGTATTCCATTTTGTGTGTGTGTGTGTGTGTGTGTGTGTGTGTGTATGTACATATGTATATATGTATATATATACACCACCATTTCTTTATCCATTCATCTGTTGATGGACATCTATATTCTTTCCATAGTTTGGCTATTATAGACATTATTGCTATAAACATTCAGGTGCACGAGCCCCTTTGGATCACTACATTTGTATCTTTAGGGTAAATACCCAGTAGTGCGATTGCTAGGTCATAGGTAGCTCTATTTTCAAATTCTTGAGGAACCTCCATGCTGTTTTCCAGAGTGGTTGCACCAGCTTGCATTCCCACCAACAGTGTAGGAGGGTTCTCCTTTCTCCACATCCTCTCCAACATCTCTCATTTCCTGACTTGTTAATTTGAACCATTCTGACTGGTGTGAGGTGGTATCTCACTGTGGTTTTGATCTGTATTTCCCTGATGCCGACTGATATTGACCACTTTTTCATGTGTCTGTTGGCCATCTGGATGTCTTCTTTGCAGAAATGTCTGTTTATGTCCTCTGCCCATTCTTGATTGGATTATTTGTTCTTTGGGTGTTAAGTTTGATAAGTTCTTTATAGATTTTGGATACTAGTCCTTTATCCAATACGTAGTTTGCAAATATCTTCTCTCATTCTGTCAGTTGTCTTTTGGTTTTGTTAACGGTTTCCTTTGCTGTGCTACAGCTTTTTCTCTTGATGAAGTCCCAATAGTTTATTTTTGCCCTTGTTTCCCTTGCCTTTGGTGACATTTCTAGGAAGAAGCTGCTGCGGCTGAGGTCAAAGAGGTTGCTGCCTGTGTTCTCCTCAAGGATTTTGATGGATTCCTTTCTCACATTGAGGTCTTTCATCCATTTTGAGTCTATTTGTGTGTGTGGTGTAAGGAAATGGTCCAGTTTATTTTTCTGCATGTGGCTGTCCAGTTTTCCCAACACCATTTGTTGAAGAGACTGTCTTTTTTCCATTGGATATTCTTTCCTGCTTTGTCAAAGATTAGTTGACCATAGAGTTGAGGGTCTATTTCTGGGCTTTCTATTCTGTTCCATTGATCTATGATTCTGTTTTTGTGCTAGCACCATACTGTCTTGATGATGACAGCTTTGTAATAGAGCTTGAAGTCTGGAATTGTGATGTCATCAATTTTGTTTTTTTCTTTTTCAACATTCCTCTGGTTATTCAAGGTCTTTTCTGGTTCCATATAAATTTTAGGATTATTTGAACTACTTCTTTGAAAAAAATTGATGGTATTTTGGTAGGGATTACATTAAACATGTAGATTGCTTTAGGTAGCATAGACATTTTCACAATATTTGTTCTTCCAATCCATGAGCATGGAACCTTTTTCCATTTCTTTGTGTCTTCCTCAATTTCTTTCTGAGTACTTTATAGGTTTCTGAGTACAGATTCTTTGCCTCTTTGGTTAGGTTTATTCCTAGGTATCTTATGGTTTTGGGTGCAAATGTAAATAGGATTGACTCCTTAATTTCTCTTTCTTCTGTCTTGTTGTTGGTGTATAGAAATGCAACTGATTTCTGTGGGTTGATTTTATATCCTGACACTTTACTGAATTCCTGTGCAAGTTCTAGCAGATTTGGAGTGGAGTCTTTTGGGTTTTCCACATAAAGTATAATATCATCTGCGAAGAGTGAGAGTTTGACTTCTTTGCCGATTTGGATGCCTTTAATTTCTTTTTGTTGTCTGATTGCTGAGGCTAGGACTTCTAGTACTATGTTGAATAGCAGTGGTGATAGTGGACATCCCTGCCATGTTCCTGACCTTAGGGGGAAAGCTCTGTTTTCTCCACTGAGGATGATATTTGCTGTGGGTTTTTCATAGATGGCTTTGATAATACTGAGGTTTGTACCCTATATCCCTACACTTTGAAGAGTTTTGATCAAGAAAGGATGCTGTACTTTGTCAAATGCTTTTTCAGCATCTATTGAGAATATCATATGGTTCTTGTTCTTTCTTTTATTAATGTATTGTATCACATTGATTGATTTGCAGAGGTTGAACCAACCTTGCAGCTCTGGAATAAATCCCACTTGGTCGTGCTGAATAATCTTTTTAATGTACTGTTGGATCCTCTTGGCTAGTATTTTGGTAAGAATTTTCGCATCTGTGTTCATCAAGGATATTGGTCTGTAATTCTCCTTTTTGATGGGGTCTTTGTCTGGTTTGGGGATCAAGGCAAGGCCATTTTATGGCCTCATAAAATGAGTTTGGAAGTTTTCCTTCCATTTCTATTTTT
>NW_022635044.1:0-2763 GCF_010015895.1 Lontra canadensis | reverse complement strand
AGTTGTTTTAAGGAATCTCTAAGGTAACCACAATGAAAATACTCACAAAAGACACAAAAGTTAATGAGAAAGGTACCAAGGCACATCATGGTGTAATTAAAGATAAAATAAATCTTTCTTATTTTCCAACAAAACATGAAACAGAGGTAGAAGATATTTCAAAATTACTTTCAATTCCAGAAACTTTTTTCTCTCATGTAGAAAGAAAACAATTCACCCACAAATCCATGATGAAATTAATTCTATGTTGATGACAACTCACCTAGACATAGTATAACATTCACTGACCACTCCCCAGGGAGAAAAATTAACAGTAGGAATCACAGAGCATGTATGAATGATACACAAACACAATCAAATACATACAATTTTATTGGCAAAAAGCATAAAGCTTATCCTTTTTTGACTTACATAGTGAGACTTTATTAAAGGTTCCAAGTTCTGAGTTCTAAATGTGCTAGTCCCCCAATAACATTATTTATGTGAGAAGGCTAGGAAACAGAAACATTGCATTATTTCACCACTGAGGAATGAACACAGAGAGGGCAAGTAGAACTGCACATTGTCTCATTTTAGGGAGGTGCTTTGTTATCTGATGAAGTTACTGAATGTCAATTTTCTAAGAATAAGATTAAAGCCTCCATAACATTAGAAAGCATAAGCCAGGAAACATTAGAAATCTGTCTCCAGTGTTCTGGGAATTTCTGCACCAAAACCCAGTGTGCATACAACTACCCTGACCTACTCGTCTCATGATGAAAGCCAGAATTGACCAAGGCCATAGCATCCTAGAAATAGGATGACTTCCAGGGCCCTCAAAGCTTTGGAGGGCCCTCAAAGCAATGGAAAATCTCTCAGACTAGGGGGGGCCTTCCCCCTCCAAGGAGAGTCTCCTGGCCCTTCCTGTGGATGTGGCAGACCATCACTGGAGCTGAAGGAGAATCCCTAGAGGATGCAAGAGCTTGATAATGTGGGAGAGTAGATATCCCACATGAGAGAGATAAAACCGGGCATGAAAGAAATGAAACCAGGCATGTCTACAACTGATTTTCATTCAAGCACAGCTAGTGGAACCATAGCTTAAGGTCTATGTTCCTCCTTCAGACTTGGACCTCCCCTCTGTCATCTGCCTCATTCATTCCCACCTACCTGGATGGAAGCCTATGGTCTCCTTTCTCTTCATATCCCAGAGCTGCTTCTCTGGCTCCAAAAAAGTGATCAGGTCTGGCTTTGACACAGTGAGACCTGTTTACAAGGAAAAAGGAAAACGAGTATTGCCAGACATTCTACCTTCCCATCAGGATTGTGTTCAGCACAGAAGAGAGGATATTGTACAATTCTAGAAAATGGTTTCCACAAGCTGTTGCCCAACAGTCCCTTTATAACACTGAGGAGGCATTTCCAACGTTCACATCCTGACCTCCACTTCCAAGCACTAGACATAGTAAGAAGGGAAAATTTCAGTTAAACATGTGAGCAGCACCATTCTCTGCCACTAAGTGTTTAGAATTGCAACTCATCTACAGAAGTGGGGGTATTACCTTGAGAAGCTAAAGTTGAAAAAGACACATGATGAGGACTTTTCTCTACATGTACCCCAGACTTTTCTCTACATGTACCCCAGGACTTTTCTCTACATGTACCTCCCCTCTCTGTCTGGATCTGAATTCCAGTTATTCAAACAGGAATTGTCCAAGAGACAATGTTCACAGGAAGGAGAAAACCCAGAATGTGGTTTCGGGAATCTGGAAGGAGTCTTCCTCACCCAAGAAGCAGAGGTGTCCATAGTTCTCCAACATCACATCCCTGTACAGTTGCCGCTGAGTGTGGGTCAGGCGTCCCCACTCCTCCTGAGAGAGTTCTATGGCCACATCCCTGAAGGTCAGCTGTCCCTGCAATAAATACCACAGTCACCAAGTGGCCATTGACACAGTTCACGATGGTCCCTAACATGAAAGAGGGAGTTAATTTCACCAGCTAAACCCAAGACCTGACTTTCCCTGCTCCAGGACATGAGTGTGGAATAAAAGAAAAACCCATGAGACAGAGGGCAGGACTGAGTGACAACCTCCACTCCCAGAAGTCAACCCTACCAACTACAGAGAGGTGAGAGTGCTCCTTGTCCAGTGCACACTGTAGGTGTACAGGAGAAGAACCAATGTTCCAGAAGGAATTATGAGATATTTCTGATGTGAAATATTGGGGTGCGGGAGTGAATGATGAAGAAAAAATTACTGAGATGTCTTTGGTGTCAAAGCTGTGGTCTTCCTGATGATGCACAGGCACAGGTCCCACGGGTCAGAGGCGCTGCACTGGGGTGTGAGGAGGAACTCAGTCTGCACTAAAACAGTGAGTGGCTCAGGAGCGCAGCCATCACAAAGGAAGCTGAAAGCAAGGTTCCCAGGACCTTGAGGGCCCGGCTGGTGTGATGATATCACTTACTACTGTTGAGTGAAACCTTGGACGGATACAGATCCCTGCAGATCTGTATCAATGTGGGACATGCATGGAGGATGATGGCCAATATGCATTTGGGGGAAAGAGATAAAGAAGATTCCAAAGGGATTTTCTTATGTTAAGGAAGACTCTCAGAATCCCAAAACTCTGGTTACTGAGAAGCTAAGGTTGCTTTTCTCCTCTAATTAAACATGAACACGAAGACAGTTGTAAATTCCAGAATGTCCTACTCTGCCTACTCAGGTATTTACCAATGGCACCAAGTGGAAGGAAATTTAATGTTATGCACACCTCTTTTGACTTGGT
>NW_022635043.1:0-2766 GCF_010015895.1 Lontra canadensis | reverse complement strand
AGCCATTATTTCCTCAAGTAAATTTTCTGCCCCTTTCTCTCTCTCATTTCCTTTTGAAACACTTATAATGGGAATATTATTCCACCTGATATTGTCCCATAAGTCTCTTAACATATCTTTACTTTTTAAAGTTCTATTTTTCTTTCTTTCTTTCTTTCTTTCTTTCTTTCTTTCTTTCTTTCTTAAGTAACCAATCCTTTGTGGTACTTATCATATGATGTACAAGGATGGCCACTCTCACCACTCTTCTTCAACATAGTGTTACAAGTCCTAGCAACAGCAACCAGACAACAAAGAGAAATAAAAGGTATTCAAATTGGAAAAGAATTCAAACTCCCTCTCTTCACAGATGACATGATACTTTATATTGAAATCCCAAAAGACTCTACCCCCAAACTACTAAAACTCATACAGCAATTCAGTAATGTGGCAGGATACAAAATCAATGTACAGAAATCTGTGGCTTTCTTATACACTAACAATGAAAATACAGAAAGGGAAATTGGAGAATTGATTCCGTTTATGATAGCACCAAGAACCATAGGGTACCTGGGCATAAACCTAACCAAAGAGGTAAAGGATCTGTGCTCAAGGAACTACAGAACACTCATGAAAGAACTTGAAGAGGACACAAAAAGATGGAAGACCATTCCATGCTCATGGATCGGAAGAATAAACATTCTTAGAGTCCTATTTTCTTTTTGTTTTTCTGTTTGGATGAATTCTGCTGCCCTGTTGTTGAGCTTGCGAAACAGTTGACTTCATGCAGTCTTTTGTTGAACCTCTCTAATGTACTTTTTAGTTTAGCTGTTGTATTCCTCAGACATCTGATTGGTACTTACTTATATTTTCTTTCTCTCTGTTGAAGTTCTCACAGTGTTCACCCTGTGAGTTTCTCCTGAGTTTAGTGAGAATCTTTATAATTGTTACTTATAGATTAGTACACTAGTTATATCCATTAATTTTCCCCCTGAGGCTTTGTTTTGTTCTCTCATTTGGGACATAGTCATTTCTCTGTCTCTATTTTATTTGACTCTCTGTGTTTGTTCTGTGTATTATGTGAAATAGGTACCTCTCCTAGACACAAAGGAGTGGCCTTGTATAGGAGATAAGATATCATTCAACCTTGCCTAACACTTGATAGTCTCTTGAAACTTTGTGATTGGCTCAGTAGCTTCATTTATTCTTCCTAGGTATTAACTGTTGAGGGTGTGCCAAGACTTGTAGTATTGCAAAGGGAAGAATCTCAGCCAACATTTAGCTTCAGGCTGACTGGAAGCCAGATCCTTAGGCAACTGATTTTAGCATATGTACAAACATATACAGTCCTGTGGGACCAAAATCATAGGCTCTGCTGATCTTCAGACCAAGAGATCTGGAGGTGTCTTCAGCACTCATTTACAAGAATTGGTGTTTCAGATGAGTTTATATATTCCTTTCTGGGAGGTACGTGTTGGCTTTGGTGAGGCCAAGGGAGGACACTAAGATGTCCACATTCCCCAACAGCACCTCTGTAGCTTCCAGATGTGTAGCATACCTGAAGTTTATATCTTCAGATTGAAGCTTTAGCAAAAGTATTTTTTTAATAGGCAGACAAAGGCTGTATTTCTATCAGCCTTTGTGCAGTGCACTGGGTGTGATAACCTGTTCTGAACTGACTTTCTGATTGTAGCAGGTGCATGGGGCCCAGGAATACATGCTCCTCTGACCTCCAGAGCCAGGCAATCAAGAGGTATCACCTGTGTGGATTCCATTTGCCCACTAGTTTTAGCAAGACCTTGGGAAAGTGATGATGGTGGGGTTTGTTTGAGGCTTTAGTGATACAGGAGAAGTGTGCTAGAGCAGGGGATACCTACTGCAGAGATGAGTACTGAGCTAGGCATGCCTGCAGCATTAGCAAGGCTATGTCTTGGGCATCAGCACTACCAAGATGGAGGGAGAATGCAAAAATGGCACTCATCAACACCTTTATCTTCAAAGTTCTACTGGTCCCACCCCTCTAGCAGATTCTTCAAAATTAGCAAATACATGTCCTTCACTTAGAGTCTGGTCACTTCCCAAACTATTGCCTTTGTGCTGAATCCCAGAAAGTGAGTCCATGCACAAGCCCCTCAGGGGCACTTGGGTGGCTACGTCAGTTAAGCGTCTGCCTTGGGACCATCTGCATTTGGCTCAGGTCATGATCCTGGGGTCCCAGGATCTGGCCATGTTGCAATCCCTGATCAGTGGGAGTCTGTCTCTCTCCCTCTGCCCCTCTCCCCCATTCACGTGATCTCTCTCTCTTTCTCTCAAATAAATGGGTAAAATCTTAAAAAAGAAAAAAAAAAGAATATTTCAGATCACCACTATCCATCAGACCATGTGGATGTAAGTCTATTTGTTTCTAAAGCCAGACTTGTCTTTCCAATGCAAGTCTCAACGTTTGGGGTGCCTGATGTGGGACATAAATGTCTCAGTTCTTGGAGAGAAATTTCATAACTGTGATCTCCCTCCTTATTTTGTGTTCATGTGCTGAGTTGGGGTTTTAGGCAAGACTTTATGTCTATCTCTTACACTCATCTTAATGTGGTCTTTTTATCCTCAGTTGTGGAAGGAGCTATTTAGGCAGTTTCAATTCTTTTTCAGTGGGAATTATTCCATATGTAGCTATAAATTTTGTATGTCCTCGCGAGGAGGTGAGTTCAGGCTCTTCCTTTCTGTCCATGCTGGACCCCCCTCCCATGGTTGTCTGTAAAGTTCAAGAACAGAATGTCAAAAGAGCACTAC
>NW_022635042.1:2777-4387 GCF_010015895.1 Lontra canadensis | reverse complement strand
TCCTGCACAGGCCCAAACGGCAGACTTTCCCCGTGGACAGCACTCAGGATCCTGCGTTGTGAAGAAGGAGTCCCCAAAGCGGAGGGCTACCGGCCCAGGCCCCCGGGGACGGACGTCTGAATAAGCACCCTAGGGTTAGGCTGAGGCCGACGGGGCATGGCAGGCCCGATCTGCCCGCGCTGAGGTGGCCTCTCCCTAGGGCTGAGTTGAGGGCTTGTGTGCACAGGATCGTCAGGCTCCTGATTCGTGGTCCGGGCGGCCGCCTGACGAGGCTGTGGCCCCAGGGATGCGTGCAGGTTTCTCCGGCTCTGCGGGTTCAGCTCATTTCTAAAGGGCATGCTTTCCTATTGGGATCAAGTGCAATTGTGCGGTGCAGCTCAGGCTTCCGCCCTCTGGAGACTTTGGGAAGCTGGCCTGTGAGCACGGACGCCTGAGCACCCGACCTGGGCCTCGCCTTAGGGTGAGGGTTACGCTTAGGGTTATGTCTTTTGGGCAAGGCGTGTGTGATCTCGCCGCACAGATATGGGCTCACCCACGGGCTGGGTTGAGGGCAGGACTCAACTCAGGAGGCTCCTCAGGCCCTGGGGTTTTGGCCTGGACGGGCAGAGGAGGCGGGAATGGACTCAGGGAAGCAAGCTGGATTCTAAGTCTCTGAGGGTCTTCAATAGCACGGATTGAAACGCTTTGTTCCTGGCAGAGAGGTTGCGTCCTTGAGACAGTCCGACGCTTCCATGCTAGGGACGAACTGGGTGTCAGGCCTCTTGGGTCCAGAGCCTGAACACCCAACTTGGGTTCCGTTTTGGCTCTGGGAGATCGGCAGGCCGGATTTGTCAGTGCAGAGTCAGGTTCTCCACAGGGCTCAGTTGAGGGCGTAGCTCTGGGGGCCCCTCAGGCTCCGGGATAGTGGTGTGGGGGGGCCTCGGAAGCTGTGGGTGGCTTTACGGGGCAGGTAGTTTTCTCCCGCCACGACGGTCCTACACAGGGCCACACGGCACAGTTTCCTCATGGGTGGCACCCAGAGTCCTGCTTTGTGAAGAAGCAGTCCCCAAAGTGGACGGCTACTGGCCCAGGCCACCGGGGATGGAAGTCTGAATAAGCCACCCAGGGGTTAGGGTTAGGCCGACGGCGCCTGGTAGGCCCGATCTGCCCATGCAGAGGGGGCCTCTCCTTAGGGCTGAGTTGAGGGCTTGTGTCCACTGGATCATCAAACTCCTGGTTCGTGGTCCTGCTGGGCGCTTAACGTTTCAGTGGCCCAAGGGTCGCATGCAGGTTTCTCCTACGCTGCGGGTTCAGCTGATTCCTAAAGGGCATGCCTTCCTATTGGGACCAAGTGCAATTGTGCGGTGCAGCTCTGGGCTCCCCCACGTGCAGAGTTTGGGATCCTGGCCTCTGAGGTCGGAAGTCTGAGACCCCGAGCTGGGCTTCGGGTTAGCCTTAGCGTTTGTGATAGGGTTAGGCTTATGTCCTAGGGACAAGGCATGTCGGATCTGGCAACCCAGATATGGGCTCACCCGTGGGCTGAATTGAAGGCGGCTCTAAGGAGGCTCCTCAGGCCTTGGCGTTTTGGCCTGCAGGGGGAAAGAGGGAGGAAATGGCCTCAGGGGAGCATG
>NW_022635042.1:0-2767 GCF_010015895.1 Lontra canadensis | reverse complement strand
GAATCCGGCCTGCCAATTGTCCCAGAGCCAAAACGTAACCCAAGTTGTGTGTTCAGGCTCTGGACCCCAGAGGCCTGACACCCAGTTCCTCCCTAGGATGGGAGCGTCGGACTGTCTCAAGGACTCAGCGTCTCTGGCAGGAAGAGACCATTTCCATTGATGCTATTTCACACCCTCAGACACTTAGAAACCAGAGTGCTTCCCTGAGGCCTTTCCCTCCTTCTTTGCCTCTCAATGCCAAAAACCTGAGACCCTCCCTCAACACAGCCCTTGGGTGAGCCCATATCTGTGTGGCCAGATCACAGATGCCTTGTTCCCAAGACATAACGCTAACCCTAACCGGAACCCTAACCCTAAGCCTAACCCTAATGGAAAGCCCAGGTCGGGTGCTCAGGCTTCCGTGCTCAGAGGCCTGGTTCCCAAACTCTACAGATGGGGGAAGCCTGAGCTGCACCGCACCGTTGCACTTGATCCCAGTAGGAAAGCATGCCCTTTAGAAATGAGCTGAACCCGGAGAGCAGGAGAAAGCTGCCTGCATTCCTTGGACCACAGCCAATAGAGGCGCGGACCAGGACCACAAACGAGGAGTCTGACGATCCGGCAGCCAGAACCCTCCCCTTAGCCCTAGGGAGAGGCCACCTCAGTGGCCCGCAGGTCGGGCCTGTCATGCCCCGTCGGCCTAACCCTCTCCCTAGGGTGCTTATTCGGACTTGCGCCCCCGGTGGCCTGGCCCGGTAGCCCTCCAATTCGGGGACTGCCTCTTCACAAAGCAGGAAGGGGGGTGGTAACCACGAGGAAACTGTGCCATTGGACCCTGTGCAGGACCCTCATGCCTAGAGACACCTGCCTTCCGCGTAGAGCCACCACACCTTCCGAGTACCCCCACACCACTATCCCGCAGCCTGATGGGCCGCCCCAGCATTCCCCTCAACTGGGCCCTGTGGCGAGCCTGACTCTGCACTGAGTAATCAGGTCTGCCATCCTCCCAGAGCCAAAGCCTAACCCTAGGTTGGGTGTTCAGGCTCTGGACCCCAGAGGCCTGACACCCAGTTCCTCCCACGGATGGGAGCATCAGACTGTCGGGAGGACTCAGCTTCTCAGCCAGGGACAAACCGTTTCATTCCGGGCTATCCAATACCCTCAGAGACTTAGCGAACAGCATGCTCCCCTGACGCCATTTCCTCCCTCTTCCCCCTGCAGGCCAAAAACACCAGGGCCCGAGGAGCCTCCTTAGAGCCGCCTTCAATTCAGCCCACGGGTGAGCCCATATCTGTGTTGCCAGATCCGACATGCCTTGTCCCTAAGACATAAGCCTAACCCTTTCACAAACGCTAAGGCTAACCCGAAGCCCAGCTCGGGGTCTCAGTCTTCCGACCTCAGGGGCCAGGATCCCAAACTCTCCACATGGGGGAGCCCAGAGCTGCACCGCACAATTGCACTTGATCCCAATAGGAAGGCATGCCCTTTAGGAATCAGCTGAACCCGCAGCGTAGGAGAAACCTGCATGCGACCCTTGGGCCACTGAAACGTTAAGCGCCCAGCAGGACCACGAACCAGGAGTCTGATGATCCAGCGGACACAAGCCCTCAACTCAGCCCTAAGGAGAGACCCCCTCTGCATGGGCAGATCGGGCCTACCATGCGCCGTCGGCAAACCCTAACCCCTGGGTGGCTTATTCAGACTTCCATCCCCGGTGGCCTGGGCCGGTAGCCGTCCACGTTGGGGACTGCTTCTTCACAAAGCAGGACTCTGGGTGCCACCCATGAGGCAACTGTGCCGTGTGGCCCCGTGTAGGACCGTCGTGGCGGGAGAAACCTACCTGCCCCGTAAAGCCACCCACAGCTTCCTAGGCCCCCCACACCACAATCCCGGAGCCTAAGGGGCCGCCAGAGCTACGCCCTCAACTGAGCCCTGTGGAGAACCTGACTCTGCCCTGACAAATCCGGCCTGCCGATCTCCCAGAGCCAAAACGTAACCCAAGATGGGTGTTCAGGCTCTGGACCCAAGAGGCCTGACACCCAGTTCCTCCCTAGCATGGAAGCTTCGGACTGTCTCAAGGACGCAGCCTCTCTGCCAGGAACAAAGCGTTTCAATCCGTGCCATTGGAGACCCTCAGAGACTTAGAATCCAGCTGGCTTCCCTGAGTCCATTCCCGCCTCCTCTGCCCGTCCAGGCCAAAACCCCAGGGCCTGAGGAGCCTCCTGAGTGGAGTCCTGCCCTCAACTCAGCCCGTGGGTGAGCCCATATCTGTGCTGCGAGATCACACACGCCTTGTCCAAAAGACATAACCCTAAGCGTGACCCTCACCCTAAGGCGAGGCCCAGGTCGGGTGCTCAGGCGTCCGTCCTCACAGGCCAGGTTCCCAAAGTCTCCAGATGGCGGAACCCTGAGCTGCACCGCACAATTGCACTTGATCCCAATAGGAAAGCATGCCCTTTAGAAATGAGCGGAACCCGCAGAGCCGGAGAAACCTGCATGCATCCCTGGGGCCACAGCCTCGTTAGGCGCCCACCAGGACCACGAATCAGGAGGCTGACGATCCTGTAGACACGAGCCCTCAACTCAGCCCTAGGGAGAGGCCACCTCAGCGCGGGCAGATCGGGCCTGCCGTGCCCCGTCGACCTCACCCTAGCCCTACGGTGCTTATTCAGACGTCCGTCCCCGGGGGCCTGGGCCGGTAGCCCTCCACTTTGGGGACTCCTTCTTCACAACGCAGGATTCTGAGTGCTGTCCACGGGGAAAGTCTGCCGTTTGGGCCTGTGCAGGA
>NW_022635041.1:0-2768 GCF_010015895.1 Lontra canadensis | reverse complement strand
AAGATTTTATATTTTATCATGTATTTCTATCCATAAATAATATATAACAGTTTAAAAAATTTCATTTGCAATAGCTTATTTATGTAATCTTTTGTGACTTACCTTTTTACTCAACATAACTGCTGTTTGGTATATTAGTTTACTTGCCAGTTCATTTCAATTATTAGTTTTTGTTATTTTAAGAAGTGCTGCAGGTGTACATCCTTGATAACATTTTATCATGCAAATGTCCTAGATATTTTTGGACATTTGCCCCCAAATGGATTTTTGGGTAGTTGATATGTATAGTCTGTGATTTTAGATCTTGTCAAGTTGCTCTCCAAAGTGGTGTGCAAGTTTGCGCTGCCAACAGTAAGGTAAGAGAGTTCTGGTTTTCTTGCCTCATCACCAATATTTAGTCTTCTCAGATTTTTTTTTTTTTTATTTAACAGACAGAGATCACAAGTAGGTGGAGAGGCAGGCAGAGAGAGAGAGGGGGAAGCAGGCTCCCCGGTGAGCAGAGAGCCCGACGTGGGGCCCGATCCCAGGACCCTGAGACCATGACCTGAGCCAAAGGCAGAGGCCCAACCCACTGAGCCACCCAGGCGCCCCTAGTCTTCTCAGATTTTTAAGTCTTTCTAGTAAGAACTGTAAGATAATAGCTTTTTGTTTTAATTCATATATCATTGGCTAAAAAGAACGTTAGCTTTATTTCATATACTTACTGGTCATTGTGAATTTATTATCTATATGCCTACTTTTCTCTGTTACGTGGCTGCTTTTAGTTTGTGGGTTGACTTTAACATGGTTTGTGGCTGTCTTCAATTATATAGAATTTTGCTGTTAAATGTAGTCAAATTTATCATCATTTTCCTTTATGGTTGAGCCCTTTTTGTGTTAGGTTTTAAAAATTTATTATTTTCCTAAAGTCTAAAAAATTCTAGAGAAAATCTTTTTTTCTAAAAAAAAAATTTTCCTTCAAAAGGTATAAATTTCAAAATATGCCTAATTCACCCCTAATCAAATTTTGTGATTGTTTTAAGGTAGAACTCCTACTCCATATTGATAGCCAGTTCTCATAACATCTTTTATTAAACAATACTGCCCATTCCTCATTAACTTTATAGTGGCTCCTCTCTTATATTACCAAATCTTACACGTGCAATTTGGTTTCTGGACTCTGTATTCTGTTCCACTGGCTTACTTACCAGTGTCCATTCTACACAATGTTTTTTAATTTAAAAAATAGCTTTATAAATAATTTGAAGAGGAGTTAAGTAGTCCTCTACTTTTATTGTTCCAAAAGTTTCCTTGGATAGCCATATCCTCTGCTATCCAAATACTCCCCTTCCCTTGCTTGTTTATTATCATGGCTAGTTTGTCCTCACTGTACTAAGCTGTTTTATGAAAGAAATTTGGCAAGTGCTCATGTTAAGTTTTATCTGGTGCAATAGGGTGGCTCTTTTTGCTTTGCCAAATCTTATCCTTAAGGCTTTCCAACCCAATTATTCTCTGATTGTTTCATAATTGGAAACAAAAATTTTGTATATTTGTGATGGAATGGTTGAACTTCTCCACGAATTTGTCTTTTTGTTTTATAAAATTTCTTGCAAAAAGACTTTGGGCTCAACAAGGTATTTGGCATGGGGGTCTGCTAATATAAGAAATTTGGTTTTTTTTTTTTTTTAATCTCTGGATTTCATTTTAAGGATAGCCGCTTCTTTGGATGGCACCAAAGCACCAAGTAACTTGTATATTTCATATCCAGATTTTATAAGGAGGTTAAGAAACCTCTGTTTCTGTGGCATTCCAAATTAATATGTTATTTCAAAAATATACTGGCTACCTATTTACTCTTTTTAGCAATGTGATGTGTCTTATAAAATACTCTTAAGAAGAAACCTGTAAAAGTCTGCAAGTTTGTCCACTTCAGCCTATTTGGTTTGTTAGGTATGGTACTGGATTCTAAAAGACTCCGGTGTATTGTATGTCCAGGTAATAGTCTTCCTTTTCATTTTTTAAAGATAAAATCCAGGGGCGCCTGGGTGTCTCAGTGGGTTAAAGCCTCTGCCTTTGGCTCAGGTCATAATCCCAGGGTCCTGGGATCGAGCCCTGCATCAGGCTCTCTGCTCAGTGGGGAGCCTGCTTCCTCCTCCCTCTACCTGCCTCTCTGCCTACTTGTGATCTCTGTCTGTCAAAAAAATAAATAAAATCTTTAAGAAAAAAATAAATAAAGATAAAATCCATTAATAAGCAGTATTTGTAAGAATTTAGTAGTGCAGAGTTCAAAATGTCTGTTCTGGGCATAGGTACTTCTTGAACTGCAGAACCATAATCATGGGATTCTTCATCATCTAAAGGTAATAGAATTAATGAATTGAGAAGGCTATACCAGTGGATGGTAAAACGAGAAAGAGAAAGTGATAATATACTTTATGTGGTACCTCAGATTTAATATGCATATTGATCTTGTACCTTCCAACCTTGCTGAACTAATATATTCTGAGAGGGTGTGTGTGTGTGTGTGTGTGTGTGTGTGTGTGCGTGTGTAAATTCCTTAAGATTTTCTATTATATACAAGAGCATGTCATTGGCAGATAAGGAGTTTTACTTCTTTCCCAGTCTGGATTTCTTTTATTTCTTTTTCTTTTCTACGTGCTTTGGCTAGTACCTCCAGTGTTGAGTAGAAGTCTTGAGAGTAGATATCCTTGTCCTGTTCTTGATCTTAAGGGGTAAGCTTTTAGTCTTTCAGCATTGTGATATTAGCTGGAGTTGATAATATTCAGACT
>NW_022635040.1:0-2768 GCF_010015895.1 Lontra canadensis | reverse complement strand
GAGAGGAACAAGGACGGAGGAAGGGAAAGTCCTGCAGAGGCAGTCTTAGGGACAGTGATGGCCTCCAGGAGGGGAAGGATATACAGATGGGGTTCCGGGTCTTGGAGAGAATCAGAGGTTGGAAGATAACATGGGCAACCAGAGACCCACCTGCATCCTGTGGAGATCAAGCGACCAAGGCCAGGGAGGACTCACATCTGAGACCCCATCCAACTGAGGGCAAAGGCCATCATCCCCAGAGGAGCAGGCCCGAGGTCGTCAGCTCCACTAACTCCCCTTTGTCCTCTCTCACGGCTACCCCACCATCATCACTGCTCTCTGACCTGGAGGAGGATTCCACGGAAGACAACGATGCCGATGGAAGGAGTCACACTGTGCCAGTAATTCATTTCCATTTCCATCTCTTGGGCTTCCTCTCTCATCTGTACATAAGCACATCTTCCTAGCTCTTCTCCTTTCCCTGCTTTGATGACGCCCAGCCTGGAGGACCTAATCCCTGGCGGACACTAAGGCTTTGCATCTGAACTGCTGCATGATAATCCTTGGGGATCTCTCCTCAGCCCTTTCCTAGCATCACCCTAACCCCTCACCACTGAGTCTGGGAAGCAGCTCTGGATCACAAAGCAGGCAGTAGGCCTGGATGTCGGCAGGGCACAGCTCACCATGCTGAAGAGGCCTCAGGAAGGGAGGCTGGGCCTGGGTGTCCCCACTTGGTTCTCCACTGCCTGGGAGTCTGTGCTCATGCCCTGTTCTGATCTTGCTTTTGGCTCTCAAGAAGCTTCCCTTCTGTGGACTTGACAGAAACAACAAGGAAAGCAGAAGAGGAGAAGAACTTGGGAACATGGTGAGTTAGGCAGGAAAAGGGGCAGCAAACAAAGATACATGTTCTCCCTCGTTGCCCTGACTTTGTTGTGGGCACCTCTGGAAACCACACAAAACCTGGGGTGCTGCCCTAGCCTCTGACCACAAAGAGGAGAGGAGAGAAAGGTCACAGTCCCTGCAGGCATTAGGAAGCCTGAGATCATCCCTCAGGAAACCTCCACCTGATCCGTGAAACTCCCTGTGGTGGTTGGGTCCAGGAGGTGCTGATCTTGGAGGGAGGGCACTGGCTTCCTGGAGGGACTGGACCCAAGGCATCCCATGCACAGTGCTCCTCTGTAAAAGGGCCCCACGCCCCATTGATCCCTCACTCTTCACAACTCAAGCCTTTCTCTCCCACCCTGTAAAAATCAGCAGAACGTCTTGCTCTTGAACAACACTAGTTTGGAAGAGACAGTGGTAGGGTGGCCCCATCTCCCACTTCAGGCATGTGAGAAATGAGCAAATAAGACAGGCCCCCAGGCTCATAGGAGCAGGACAGCTGAACCTTCCCAGTGCTGCATCTTTGTTGGCATGGAGTAGGCACCATTCTCCAGCTGTACGCTGGCCACTCCTGTAGGACCTGACCAACACCTCCAATCCCCAAGCCTCCAAGATGCCTTGAGGGAGGTAGCAGGTACCCTCATGGCACCACGTCACTGTGTGAGTTCGATATTCTAGAGACTCTCCTCAATCCCTTAATCTGCAGGGAAGACCCATCACAGAAAGACCACCCTGCCTGCTTCCACCTTGCCCACCAAATGCACACAGTGCGGGGCCCATGCAAACTCACTTCCCATGGGAGTCGGGAGCACCCCTTCTCTGTCATGTCACCTGAAACACTCATATGGGCAAAGGCTCCCCCCACAGATAAGGGCATGTCGAGGGCTCTCAGAGAGGCTGGGGAAGGGACAGCCTACCAGGAAGAGGACCTGACAGTAATGGAGGAAGACGGTGAGGGAAGGGGCCTGAGTGACTCTGGGAGTGTAGCCTTCATTCAGCCCCAGGGGGCCCATGGGAAACTTCCCTTTCTTCATGACACTCATGGGTCCTGCAGCAAACCTCTACCTCAACACCTCAGAAGACATATGCCACAAAACCCCACAGGCTTCTGGTAAGACCTGCCCCAGGCCACATGT
Organism: Lontra canadensis; assembly: GCF_010015895.1. Classification (NCBI taxonomy): domain Eukaryota; kingdom Metazoa; phylum Chordata; class Mammalia; order Carnivora; family Mustelidae; genus Lontra; species Lontra canadensis. Next base: position 771 of record NW_022635040.1, on the reverse strand, counting down.
CACTCGCTATCTCATACCACTCCACCTGCTCTCTCAACAGCTCCACCACAGGACAGTCTACCCACAGCCCCAAGGCACCAGAGTCCCCAGAGGTGCTCAGACAAAGGGAGCCAGGGAGGCCCTGGGGCCCCTCTTGTGGCTTCGATTTGGGGCCTGGAGGAAGACTCTGCATGAGAACACAAGGAAACATGCCTGCTGGAACAGCTCTCTTGCACCTGACCTGCTCAGGCCAAACAAAGAGAACACTTCTGTGAAACCCACCATAAGAAGGCACTGGAACCCCAAAGATGAGACAAGAGGACCCTCTGAGTTGGCCACAACACCCAGAGTTGACTGCACAAGCCCTCCTGATGACTGACACTTGGAGCACGAGGCAACAATCTGGTCCTACAATAGTTCATTGTCTGGTGAGACTGGGCCCCGCGGGGACTGGGGGGCACAGCAGCCTTCTGGTCTTTCCCCTGTCTGCTTCAAGGGATTCTCCTCTTCCTGATGTCCCTTCAGTCCTCAGAAACCATGGAGACCATGACAGATGAAGGAAGAAGCGGGATGGCCAGGGCCCCTTGACCACCCTGGAATTGACTCGAGGGACAGCAGCCACCCCAGCTGTATTCCCCCAGGGTGCCACCCCTGAACCACCTCTGTCGTTTCCACGCACCTGACCGTGACCAATGCTGGGCTCAACACTGGCAGTGGTCCCACAAATTGGGCCCCGCTCAGTCCGTGTGTTTTTCAGCAGCAACACGTGTAGGGAGGAGAGACTGTCCCTAA
>NW_022635039.1:0-2769 GCF_010015895.1 Lontra canadensis | reverse complement strand
CTCCCATTCTGTCAGTTGTCTTTTGGTTTTGTTAACTGTTTCCTTTGCTGTGCAAAAGCTTTTGATCTTGATAAAATCCCAATAGTTCATTTTTGCCCTTGCTTCCCTTGCCTTTGGCGATGTTCCTAGGAAGATGTTGCTGCGGCTGAGGTCGAAGAGGTTGCTGCCTGTGTTCTCCTCAAGGATTTTGATGGATTCCTTTCTCACATTGAGGTCCTTCATCCATTTTGAGTCTATTTTCGTGTGTGGTGTAAGGAAATGATCCAATTTCATTTTTCTGCATGTGGCTGTCCAATTTTCCCAACACCATTTATTGAAGAGGCTGTCTTTTTTCCATTGGACATTCTTTCCTGCTTTGACGAAGATTAGTTGACCATAGAGTTGAGGGTCTATTTCTGGGCTCTCTATTCTGTTCCATTGATCTATGTGTCTGTTTTTGTGCCAGTACCATGCTGTCTTGATGATGACAGCTTTGTAATAGAGCTTGAAGTCCGGAATTGTGATGCCACCGACTTTGGCTTTCTTTTTCAATATTCCTTTGGCTATTTGTGGTCTTTTCTGGTTCCATATAAATTTTAGGATTATTTGTTCCATTTCTTTGAAAAAAATGGATGGTAATTTGATAGGAATTGCATTAAATGTGTAGATTGCTTTAGGTAGCATAGACATTTTCACAATATTTATTCTTCCAATCCAGGAGCATGGAACATTTTTCCATTTCTTTGTGTCTTCCTCAATTTCTTTCATGAGTACTTTATAGTTTTCTGTGTATAGATTCTTAGTCTCTTTGGTTAGGTTTATTCCTAGGTATCTTATAGTTTTGGGTGCAATTGTAAATGGGATGGACTCCTTAATTTCCCTTTCTTCTGTCTTGTTGTTGGTGTAGAAAAATGCGACTGATTTTTGTGCATTGATTTTATATCCTGACACTTTACTGAATTCCTGTACAAGTTCTAGCAGTTTTGGAGTGGAGTCTTTTGGCTTTTCCAAATATAGTATCATATCATCTGCAAAGAGTGATAGTTTGACTTCTTCTTTGCCAATTTGGATGCCTTTAATTTCTTTTTGTTGTCTGATTGAATAGGAATTAGTTCTTTAAATGTTTGGTAGAATTCCCCCGGGAAGCCATCTGGCCCTGGGCTTTTGTTTGTTTGGAGATTTTTGATGACTGTTTCAATCTCCTTACTGGTTATGGGTCTGTTCAGGCTTTCTATTTCTTCCTGGTTCAGTTGTGGTAGTTTATATGTCTCTAGGACTGCATCCATTTCTTCCAGATTGTCAAATTTGTTGGCATAGAGTTGCTCATAATATGTTCTTATAATTGTCTGTATTTCTTTGGTGTTAGTTGTGATCTCTCCTCTTTCATTCATGATTTTATTGATTTGGGTCCTTTCTCTTTTCTTTTTGATAAGTCTGGCCAGGGGCTTATCAATCTTATTAATTCTTTCAAAGAACCAGCTCCTAGTTTCGTTGATTTGTTCTATTGTTTTTTTTTGGTTTCTATTTCATTGATTTCTGCTCTGATCTTTATGATTTCTCTTCTCCTGGTGGGTTTAGGGTTTCTTTCTTGTTCTTTCTCCAGCTCCTTTAGGTGTAGGGTTAGGTTGTGTACCTGAGACCTTTCTTGTTTCTTGAGAAAGGCTTGTACCGCTATATATTTTCCTCTCAGGACTGCCTTTGTTGTGTCCCACAGATTTTGAACCGTTGTATTTTCATTATCATTTGTTTCCATGAATTTTTTCAATTCTTCTTTAATTTCCTGGTTGACCCATTCATTCTTTAGAAGGATGCTGTTTAGTCTCCATGTATTTGGGTTCTTTCCAAATTTCCTCTTGTGATTGAGTTCTAGCTTCAGAGCATTGTGGTCTGAAAATATGCAGGGAATGATCCCAATCTTTTGATACCGTTTGAGGCCTGATTTAGGACCGAGGATGTGATCTATTCTGGAGAATGTTCCATGTGCACTAGAGAAGAATGTGTATTCTGTTGCTTTGGGATGAAATGTTCTGAATATATCTGTGATGTCCATCTGGTCCAGTGTGTCATTTAAGGCCTTTATTTCCTTGTTGATCTTTTGCTTGGATGATCTGTCCATTTCAGTGAGGGGAGTGTTAAAGTCCCCTACTATTATTGTATTATTGTTGATGTGTTTCTTTTTGTTATTAATTGGTTTATATAGTTGGCTGCTCCCACGTTAGGGGCATAGATATTTACAATTGTTAGATCTTCTTGTTGGACAGATCGTTTGAGTATGATATAGTGTCCTTCCTCATCTCTTATTATAGTCTTTGGCTTAAAATCTAATTGATCTGATGTAAGGATTGCCATCCTGCTTTCTTCTGATGTCCATTAGCATGGTAAATTCTTTTCCACGCCCTCACTTTAAATCTGAAGGTGTCTTCGGGTTTCAAATGAGTTTCTTGTAGGCAACATATAGATGGGTTTTGTTTTTTTATCCATTCTGATACCCTGTGTCTTTTGATTGGGGCATTTAGCCCATTAACATTCAGGGTAACTATTGAGAGATATGAATTTAGTGCCATTGTATTGCCTGTAAGGTGACTGTTATTGTATATTGTTTCTGTTCCTTTCTGATCTACTACTTTTAGGCTCTCTCTTTGCTTAGAGGACCCCTTTCAATATTTCCTGTAGAGCTGGCTTGGTGTTTGCAAATTCTTTCAGTTTTTGTTTGTCCTGGAAGCTTTTTATCTCTCCTTCTATTTTCAATGATAGCCTAGCTGGATATAGTATTCTTGGCTGCATGTTTTT
>NW_022635038.1:0-2769 GCF_010015895.1 Lontra canadensis | reverse complement strand
AAATCTGGAAGTGACAACTGGTCTGAGGGAGTGTAGCGAGAAAGGAAAGGAAGGGGCACCACCGGGGAAGCCAGGATTAGCAATCACAGAGACCCAGGATTAGTAATCACGGAGACCGGTGAGTCAGGGTTTGGAGCAAGGGCTCAGGGAACAGGACGCTCACGGGAGAGAGGGTGGGCGTCTTGGCCTGCCGGCCACGGCGCTGACAAGCTGAAGGTCATGTCTGGTTAGTCACCGCATAAAAGAGAGGATTATTCGTCGTTCAGGATTTCGGGGCTATGTTCGGGAAGTGACGTGCTGGTGAGTGTTCAGGTCAAGGCGTTTGGCACCGAGCCAAGCTGGAAGGCGGGCCTTCCGCTGGGAAGTACCTGGCTCCTTGGGAGGTGGGGCAGGAGAGTCAAAGTAGAGGGGAGAGGCCTCCTGTACCGGTGGACCTGCCATGCCTGTGGCTTCAGGCTCTCTCCAGCCTTCAAAGGCTTGTGTCCAAAAACTGATGTCTGGGACAGTTTGGAACTGAGCACATGAAGCCCTCAGGTCTGGTGACATGGAGATGGGGACTGAGGACCAGCCTCACCCACACAAGCCCCAGGAGGTACATGGAGCAGGGTGGTTGGAAAACTCAATTTGCAGCTTGGAATCCTTGCGGTGACGCTGCCATACAAATACAGAGTTCACAGACACATATTTTAAGTATATGCGTTTGTGCACAGATAAGGGCCTGAAGAGATACGATCTGAAATGTAAATATTGGTTATTTCGGGGGATTGGAACTATGGCAATTTACATCTTCCTCTTCTTGCTGGTCTGTGTCTTTTACATTTTCTTGAGTGAACATACATTATTTGGCAAAAAGAAAAATGAAAATTATGCTAGGGAATGCGGTGCTGGGGGGTAGGATGAGTTTTTGGGGCTGCGTGGCCCTGGAGAAAAAGATGGTCTTTCCAGCAGCCCGGCGGTTGGAGCCCAGTGTCCGCGGCTGCCCACCCCCTCGCCCTGCTCTGCACAGGCCGCCCGCCCCACCTGGGCTCTGACTCGCCTCCCTGCACGAGTCTGGCATTTGCCTGCAGCCAAGTCTGCTAAGATGGTCCAGCCCCACCCTGCCAGTCGTAAGAGGCTGCCCCCTTCGGCCTGTCCTGTGGGATTCTTGGTGCTGCTTGGCGTGTCGCAGCTGAAAATGATGATGATACTGACGCCTCTTTAAATGCTTGCGACACGCGCACTGGGCACCGGGTACCGAGTGCGTCAGGGCATCTCAGCAGAGCCCCAGAGCGTGAGCCCAGCAAGCTGCATTCTGCCGGTGAGGACATGGCAGCTGTCACCGAGGCAGTATGAGGACAAAGAGTGTACAGAGGTTACACCACCACACCTGTGCCCAGCCCTAACCATGCGGCCACTGGGCTTCCGAACCTCCTCATTAAAGCCTCACCCTCCCCAGAGGCAGAGACCTGCTTCTATGCTCATACTTAGTGGGCACAGAGTCCCCTGCACCATGCAGGAGCCCGTGCCTCAAGACCCTACCCCCGGGCCATCTGTATAAGGGACCCTCTGGGCACAGCTGCTGACAACAGCTTGACCTCACTCCCTGCTCAGGCTGACACAGTCCCACTGCCAAGGTCTTTGCTGGACTGTCTGCCGTGCCCCTGCCACCGCCCCTGCATTGGACACACACCATTCTCCCCACCTCACCTGGCCACTGCCCTCACCTGGGCAGGTACTTGATAATGAACACCGCCCCTCCTCTAAGGGATTCTATGCACGCTCATGTTTGAGAATCTTGCTTTAAAGAAAATGATCTAAGACTGATGGGAATAGATGCAAAGAGCTTTCTTGTCCCATCTGGTCTTCAGAGTCCTCTGAAATTGTATTTACCTGCATTGAAGTTTAACCCCCTGTTGTCAGGTTGTGCATTTGATCCCTTGCCTTGACTTTTGTGATATGAGCCACTGTGTGTGTGTGTGTGTGTGTGTGTGTGTCCCCCTTGGGACCCAGGAGGAGTGAATTCTGTCCTATACAGCGCAGAGGTGCCCAAGACAGGGTCCCATACAACAGCCTGTGCTCCTATGGTGTCTGCTCCTCCCAGGAACAACTGTAAATGTGGTTTGACTGGGCAGGTCACAGCACCCATGGGGACAAGGTCTGGCGGAGACGCTGCTGTCCAAGTGATGAGAAATTCAGGGGCCACCTCCTGACATACCCTCTGCGACCCCAGGCAGCTGAGGCCACGCACTGTCCACTGTCCGAGGATAGTAGGGAGAGGAGGGGGACGGTGTGGGGTTCAGTTGTGCCCTCCATTTCCCAGCTGTGAGCTCACAGTAATAATAATCATCATAATAATAATGGCAGGCAACACACCGAGCATTCACTGACTGCTGGACACTTTCCCATGTGTTTTATGAGCTTGTTAGCAATCAAGCCTCACCACTCAATGGGGCTGATCTACTGGCATCATCTGGATTTCATAAGCAGGGAAATGTAGGCACAGAGATGGTAAGACACCTGCCTCAGGTCGCATGGGCAGAACGCGGCAGAGGTGGGATTCGAACCCAGACCACCTGTCTCCAGAGCCCTGCTCTTAACTGTGCTGGGCGCCTCCGCGTCTGCCCCTCTGAGACTCTCACCTCCTTCTGCTTGGTGATGTAGTTCTCCAGATCTTGCACCTTCTTCTTTTCCTGCTCTATGGCCTCTTTCGCTTTGTGTTTCTCGTAGGCGAGGCTGCTCTCTGAAATCTGGAAGTGACAACTGGTCTGAGGGAGTGTAGCGAGAAAGGAA
>NW_022635037.1:0-2769 GCF_010015895.1 Lontra canadensis | reverse complement strand
AAATCTGGAAGTGACAACTGGTCTGAGGGAGTGTAGCGAGAAAGGAAAGGAAGGGGCACCACCGGGGAAGCCAGGATTAGCAATCACGGAGACCCAGGATTAGTAATCACGGAGACCGGTGAGTCAGGGTTTGGAGCAAGGGCTCAGGGAACAGGACGCTCACGGGAGAGAGGGTGGGCGTCTTGGCCTGCCGGCCACGGCGCTGACAAGCTGAAGGTCATGTCTGGTTAGTCACCGCATAAAAGAGAGGATTATTCGTCGTTCAGGATTTCGGGGCTATGTTCGGGAAGTGACGTGCTGGTGAGTGTTCAGGTCAAGGCGTTTGGCGCCAAGCCAAGCTGGAAGGCGGGCCTTCCGCTGGGAAGTACCTGGCTCCTTGGGAGGTGGGGCAGGAGAGTCAAAGTAGAGGGGAGAGGCCTCCTGTACCGGTGGACCTGCCATGCCTGTGGCTTCAGGCTCTCTCCAGCCTTCAAAGGCTTGTGTCCAAAAACTGATGTCTGGGACAGTTTGGAACTGAGCACATGAAGCCCTCAGGTCTGGTGACATGGAGATGGGGACTGAGGACCAGCCTCACCCACACAAGCCCCAGGAGGTACATGGAGCAGGGTGGTTGGAAAACTCAATTTGCAGCTTGGAATCCTTGCGGTGACGCTGCCATACAAATACAGAGTTCACAGACACATATTTTAAGTATATTCGTTTGTGCACAGATAAGGGCCTGAAGAGATACGATCTGAAATGTAAATATTGGTTATTTCGGGGGATTGGAACTATGGCAATTTACATCTTCCTCTTCTTGCTGGTCTGTGTCTTTTACATTTTCTTGAGTGAACATACATTATTTGGCAAAAAGAAAAATGAAAATTATGCTAGGGAATGCGGTGCTGGGGGGTAGGATGAGTTTTTGGGGCTGCGTGGCCCTGGAGAAAAAGATGGTCTTTCCAGCAGCCCGGCGGTTGGAGCCCAGTGTCCGCGGCTGCCCACCCCCTCGCCCTGCTCTGCACAGGCCGCCCGCCCCACCTGGGCTCTGACTCGCCTCCCTGCACGAGTCTGGCATTTGCCTGCAGCCAAGTCTGCTAAGATGGTCCAGCCCCACCCTGCCAGTCGTAAGAGGCTGCCCCCTTCGGCCTGTCCTGTGGGATTCTTGGTGCTGCTTGGCGTGTCGCAGCTGAAAATGATGATGATACTGACGCCTCTTTAAATGCTTGCGACACGCGCACTGGGCACCGGGTACCGAGTGCGTCAGGGCATCTCAGCAGAGCCCCAGAGCGTGAGCCCAGCAAGCTGCATTCTGCCGGTGAGGACATGGCAGCTGTCACCGAGGCAGTATGAGGACAAAGAGTGTACAGAGGTTACACCACCACACCTGTGCCCAGCCCTAACCATGCGGCCACTGGGCTTCCGAACCTCCTCATTAAAGCCTCACCCTCCCCAGAGGCAGAGACCTGCTTCTATGCTCATACTTAGTGGGCACAGAGTCCCCTGCACCATGCAGGAGCCCGTGCCTCAAGACCCTACCCCCGGGCCATCTGTATAAGGGACCCTCTGGGCACAGCTGCTGACAACAGCTTGACCTCACTCCCTGCTCAGGCTGACACAGTCCCACTGCCAAGGTCTTTGCTGGACTGTCTGCCGTGCCCCTGCCACCGCCCCTGCATTGGACACACACCATTCTCCCCACCTCACCTGGCCACTGCCCTCACCTGGGCAGGTACTTGATAATGAACACCGCCCCTCCTCTAAGGGATTCTATGCACGCTCATGTTTGAGAATCTTGCTTTAAAGAAAATGATCTAAGACTGATGGGAATAGATGCAAAGAGCTTTCTTGTCCCATCTGGTCTTCAGAGTCCTCTGAAATTGTATTTACCTGCATTGAAGTTTAACCCCCTGTTGTCAGGTTGTGCATTTGATCCCTTGCCTTGACTTTTGTGATATGAGCCACTGTGTGTGTGTGTGTGTGTGTGTGTGTGTCCCCCTTGGGACCCAGGAGGAGTGAATTCTGTCCTATACAGCGCAGAGGTGCCCAAGACAGGGTCCCATACAACAGCCTGTGCTCCTATGGTGTCTGCTCCTCCCAGGAACAACTGTAAATGTGGTTTGACTGGGCAGGTCACAGCACCCATGGGGACAAGGTCTGGCGGAGACGCTGCTGTCCAAGTGATGAGAAATTCAGGGGCCACCTCCTGACATACCCTCTGCGACCCCAGGCAGCTGAGGCCACGCACTGTCCACTGTCCGAGGATAGTAGGGAGAGGAGGGGGACGGTGTGGGGTTCAGTTGTGCCCTCCATTTCCCAGCTGTGAGCTCACAGTAATAATAATCATCATAATAATAATGGCAGGCAACACACCGAGCATTCACTGACTGCTGGACACTTTCCCATGTGTTTTATGAGCTTGTTAGCAATCAAGCCTCACCACTCAATGGGGCTGATCTACTGGCATCATCTGGATTTCATAAGCAGGGAAATGTAGGCACAGAGATGGTAAGACACCTGCCTCAGGTCGCATGGGCAGAACGCGGCAGAGGTGGGATTCGAACCCAGACCACCTGTCTCCAGAGCCCTGCTCTTAACTGTGCTGGGCGCCTCCGCGTCTGCCCCTCTGAGACTCTCACCTCCTTCTGCTTGGTGATGTAGTTCTCCAGATCTTGCACCTTCTTCTTTTCCTGCTCTATGGCCTCTTTCGCTTTGTGTTTCTCGTAGGTGAGGCTGCTCTCTGAAATCTGGAAGTGACAACTGGTCTGAGGGAGTGTAGCGAGAAAGGAA
>NW_022635036.1:0-2776 GCF_010015895.1 Lontra canadensis | reverse complement strand
ACAGGACGGGCTGATGGTCAAGGGGTCCCCAAGGGGCCCAGGGGCTTTGCCAGGGCACCGGGTGAGGACAGGGTCTGGGGCCTGGTGTCCATCACCACCCTGGACTACTGGAAGTAGGAAGAGGTACCCCCCCAAGTGTGGACAGGGCTACAACACCAAAGGCCTCCCCTTCCTCTTCTCTCAATGGGGCCATACAGGCTGGTAGAAGAGCCTGTTGGCCTTGAAGCTCTCTCCCGGACCCACTGTGCTCCCAGTCTTGGGAAAAGGCTTTGGACTCCCTCGAGGTCCTTCTGAGCAGAGGACAGCCTGGAGGCTTGGGGGACTGACATTGTGGGCTTGCAGAATGTGGCAGAGCCCTGGTCTGGGGACCAAGGTCAGGACCCTCCTCGTTGCAGCCTCAGGGTCCCCATTGGGAAGACGTTCCAGAGTCAGTGCTCTGCTCAGGGTGAGAAGGCCTTAGCAAGGGACCGAGCCCCAGCACAGGAGAGGGAAACAGGGACAAGGGAGACGTCAGAGGTTTCTCCCATCACCCCTGGAGCCCACAGACCCTGCTCCTGGGAGACACACAAAAACAGACACAGACACAGACACAGACACAGAGACAAAGACAGAGACAGACACTGACCACAGGAGAGAGGGAACCAGGAGAAGTCACAGACTTTCCTCAATCAGCTGGGAAATGACAGCCAAGCATGTCGTCCCCTTCTCAGGCCCAGGGGCCATCCACCCTGGGAGGACGGATTCGGGAATGCCCGGGAACCACTGTGGGGCTGCCCAGCCCATGGACGCAGATGACGCCCTTGGACCTCAACCTAACGGGAGCTCCGGGAAGTCTGTGTCACCAAGGTCAGAAGCCATGCACTGCAACCTTGCCACGGGGGAGGGGACACAGGCAGGAGGAGGGTGGCTTTGCCTGGATCCCGGAGCAGATCCAGGCCCCTCTGGGCTGTGTTCCATGCCCCCGCCCAGCCCCTGGCTCACCCGTGCCTTGCCAGGTGTGTGCGCCAGCCTCCTGGGAGAGCGGGTATGGAACGTATGCAGAGGCCCTACCCCTGATGGCAACCCTAGAAGGAGAAGCCAGAACACCCCCAAGGTGCAGACGGGGAGACTGGGGCGGCCCTGAGAGCCACAGGGTGTGTCCGGGCTCACAGTCCTGGGCAGGAGCTGGAACCCGGTCTGAAGCCAGCTCTGTGCCCTCACAGCGGGGACAACAGCTGCACCCAGGCCCCTCCCAGGGGCTGTGGGGAGGCCATGTGGGGGTCACTGTATAGACAGGGCACGGGGTGGAGGGTGAGCCTTGAGCAGCTGGGGGAGGGGCGCCCTCAGGGAGCTCTGGTGTGAGGAGGAAGTCGGGTAAGGAGCCCCCAGGCAGGGGTGACCTCACTTCCCTGACGACAGAGCCCAACGGAATCGGAACCCACGTATCCAGGCACCCACATTCCAGAGACAAGCACCCTGCCCAGCTCATTTCCTTGGACAACCTCAAGGAAGCGACATGTTCTTGTGCTGCCTACCCAAGTCCAGAGGACGCGGGCAGAGGAGAGCTTGCCCGCCAGACACGTCCCCTCACTGGGGAGGTCGTGTCGGGGCTCTCCGACGCCTCTGGCCCTTTGGGAAGAAGAATCCAAAGGTGACACCAGGAGGCTCAGAGTCAGAAAGCCCCACACCTTCTGACCGACCCGTGTAGACCCAGGTCTCCTCCCCGTGTGTCTGTGTGTGGGGGAGTGTGTGTGTGTGTGTGTCTGTGTGTGTCTGTGTGTGTGTGTGTGTACAGAGAGCTCATCGGGGGTGGAGATGCCCCGAGCAGGAGCAGGCTGATGAGGGGTCAGATGCCTGGTGGGCAGGTCATGTTCACACCCCGGGTGAAGGCTGGCTAGGTGGGACGGGGGGTGGGGGCTGCACCCTTCTGCCCTGGGTTTATCCTGTGACCCTGCAGGGACGGGTCACTGGCCCAGGTGCGGGGCTGTGCACACGCAGGTCTGCGTGGGATCTGGGAGAAGGCGGGGGACCGGGCAGGAGGACGGTGGGTATGGCCGGGCAGGGCTCTGATGCCTCTTGCACACTCCCCGTCTCTGCCTTGGCAGGCCACGGAGGAAAGAGGAAGGAGGCGGGAAGACACGCACTCCTCCCTGACCCAGGAGTCCCCGGTCCTGGGAAGGCCTCCGGTACCTCCCAGACCACTGCCCGCGGTACTCCGTTGGACGGCGGTCCTGGACACGGAGCCCACGGAGGCCAAGTCCGAGGGTGAGAAGGCTGGGATGGGGTGCCTCTGGCTGTGTGGGGAGGGGTCGGTGCTGGGCCCCACAGGGAGAAGCCCCTACGGGCTGCTGTGGGGCCAGGAGCCACGACTTGGCTCGGAGCACCCAGGAGTGGACTGCCGTCGGGGAGACGTCCCGGTGAGGGTTCCTTCGTGGCTGCGGCTTCTCCGGGAGGCCCTGGGCTGTGCTCTGTCTCTGCAAAGCCGCAGGGAGAGGCAGGCCCGCGGCTGACCTCCTCTCCTCTCACAGCTACTCCAGCGGAGGAGCTAGACCCACTCCCAACTTCAGCAACTCCGGACGGGGACATGGTGCCTAGAGACACTTCGGCAGGAGACCGGGAGCCGACAGGTGACCGGGCGCCTGCCCCCGGAGATGCTGATGCTGTCCACGGAGAGCTGGCTCCTGCTCCTGCCCCCACCCCTGCTCCTGCCGCTCCCCCCTCCCCTGCCCCTGCCTGTGCTCCTGTTCTGGCCCCTGACCCAGATCCTCCCTTGGTCTCACCCCTTCCCCGGCCCCTC
>NW_022635035.1:0-2778 GCF_010015895.1 Lontra canadensis | reverse complement strand
AGTTTTACACAGAGGCTATACCTTAAGGAGGAGGCTGGAATTACTGATTCAGGAAGGGAGGAACATGAGTGAGCAATCCTTCTGCAGCCCTTCTTGTTCTGGCCATTAGCAGAAAGTTCACACTGTACAGGAACCCAGCCAATGCTGGGGCACAAGAAGGAGATTTCTCATGTCCCTCCTCTCACTCCATGTGTGTTGTGTCCTGGGAATACAAACCTTGAATTTATTGACAATGGAAGAGCTTTGAGCCATGTGTCCTTGGTGCAAGAGACATCAGAGCTCATTCATCCTGGATTGCACCACACACATCTTCCCAGTCTGGGAGAGCCTTTAGTCAGGGCTCTAACCTCAGGAGACACGAGAGAACTCACCCTTCTGAAGAAAGTAGACATGATACGCCTGGGGGAAACAATTCCAGGGCAGTCCTCACCTCTGTACACATAAAAACCAGTGGAGAGTCACCTTAGGATGTAATGAAGATGATAGACCCTTCATTCAGAGAGCTCTGCTCTTATTCATGTCCAGGACCTCACACGGGCTAAAAGTCATGTGGTGGGATTGCTGTGCCAGAGCTTGCAGCAACATGCATCCCTTTGAGGCCATGGACACGTTCCCACAGGCAGAAACTGGTTGAATGCCATATTCAAGGGAAAGCATTAAGTCCAGCCACACCCTTAGCCAACATCTGAGGATCCACACCGGCAGGAAACCCAAAAAATGCTGTCAACGTGGAAGAGCCGTTAGTTATAGCTCTCACATTTGGAGACACCACACAACTCAGAGCAGAGAAAACTGTGTCGACCATCACTGGGGTCCTAACTGTACCCAGAGCGCCCACCTTTCTCACCATCACAGAAATCATACAGTGCAAACACCGTGTCTCCAATCACTGAGGCAGCGCCTTCTGCCAGAAGTGGTCCCTTTCCCAACACCAGAGAACACACACAGGGAGAATCACTAGCACTGTATCTTGGTGAGGGAAGTTCAACTCGGGCTCAGGCCTGAGCTCCTGCTACCATCTCAGAGTGCACGTCATCCCTCACACAGGAGTGAAGGTGCAGGGACTTCCTGGGACCCCCTGCATCATTGCTGTTGTGAATGCTGATGAAATCCACGTGGGAATCCCATTCCTCACAAAGCCAGCGCGTGAGAGACCTGGGAGGACTCACACACAAGTAAATCCTCCCGGTGTGATGAGGAAAGGAACGTATTCAGGTATCCCTTCTTCCTTAGCCAGCAACAACAACCTCACACCGAGGAAACACTGATCTCAATGCAATGGGGGGAAATTCTTCCCCGGACAGTCATATCAGAAAATCACTGGGCAAATCCCTCCCAAGGAATTTCTTAGGGTGAAATTGAGATACAATCTCAGACACTGACAATTTTTCACTGTAAACACATACAACTGGGTCCCGTTCTGAGGGATGTTGAATGCACTATTCCAGTAACCAATAGCTAGAAATAAAGCACATCTGCTCTTATCCATCAGTACTGGCATAAAGGTCAGTATCACTGAACAGGCAGGGTCTCACAACCGTGCACACTGTACCAAGTAGGAACGGGGGACTTTTCCTTTACTACCTCTCACAACTGGCACAGGTACTGTCTCTTGGTAGGAAGTTTGATCACAGGAAGCAATACTGCCTGTGATCGATGACAACATCAATTGGAGGGTTAACTCAGAATCTCAGAACACAAGGCGATCGATGTATGTTCACGAAAACATTAACCTATCGATGTACATAGATCACAAGGATGAATGGTAACAAGATTCAACAAACACATGGTTTGTGATCTACCTCTCATGTGTCCTTAATTCTACTAATATTGTCCTCACAAATTGGAAAGAATTTACAAATTAATTACATTCTTAGAAATATTTCTATTTACTTCACTTATTTGAGAACAAGAGAGCTAGAGAGGGAGAATGAACAGTCGGGGTCAGGCAGTGGGAAGAGGGAGAAGGGTGCCCAATACAGGGCTTGATCCCCCAGGATCCCGGGATCCTGACCTCACCCAAGGGCAGATGCTTACCCAACTGCGCCACCCGGGGGCTGGTAAATTAATTTCATCTTTTACAAAGGTGTTCTGGAAGAACTGTTGGTACCAGGGCAGGAAAAACCTCTACAGTTCAGCATCAGGCAGCGAGGGCTTCCTCCCAATCTATGACAACCTGGGAGCCAAGGGGTTTTCTCCACCATCAAGAACAGCGTCATATCTCTGGGCTTGAGAAGGTGTAAGACCACTGCAGACATGGGAATACTCTCTGATTCAGAAGAATTTAGAACAGGAGGGGGCTCTTACACTCCCTTCCATAAAGACAAAGCATGTCCAGGAATGCCTGCGTGGTTCTTTTATTTAAGGGACCAACTTTTGTTTTTGGTTCAGGTTATGATGTCAGGGTTATGGGATTGAGCCCCGTGTCATGTTATGCAAGGCATGTGGAGCCTGCTTAAGGGTCTCTCTCATCCTCTACAAATCTCACTCCCCCCCCAACCAAAGGAAAAAAAAAAGGAAAAAGAGAGAGAGAGAACATGTGTGGAAGTCCACTCAGATATCCCTTTATAAAGATGCCTGGTATTCTTTGCTCTAGATAAATGGCCCAATAAAGCAAGTGTGGGCAGAAAGTTGCTCGTAGAGAGAAGGTCTGTTTATAAGGTCAGCCTGCAATAACTCAGGATTCTGCTACCAGAGGCAACTGGAGTTCCGAAGTTTTGTGTGGGGCAGGCACTTGCAGAACCTTCTCCATATGTGCCACTAAGTAATCTTCCCCAA
>NW_022635034.1:0-2778 GCF_010015895.1 Lontra canadensis | reverse complement strand
ACCATTTAGTGCTTAAATGGTTGTCTATAACAGTAGAGTATCATTGAGGGAAGTCCAAGGTTACTTGGCAATTAACAAGCTAATTGGAATTAGCAAAATGTGATATAAAATCTCCTCACACTATGCCAAATTTAAAACAACAACAGCAACAACAACAACAACAACAACAACAAAACAACTCAATAGACCTTCCTTCACAAGAGTAGGATATCTTGGGAAATTATTGTGAGATATAAAGTTTGAGGACTTGGCTTCCAGAAGTTGAGAAAGAGAGTTGAATTCAGTAATTGCTTTTACATTTTCAGATCTCATATATTTTCTGTTTATAGCAGAAGAAGTTTGATCTTTGGGTGACTGTATTCCTAATTTTACCCATTTTTCAGTAAATGAGTACACACACGGAGAAGGTGATGATCCCTCGATTTGCACACTGGTATCCATCAGGGTCCAGTAAATAATTGGATTCCCTGGAATCATTCCAATGAGTAGAATTTATTGAAGGGGAGCAAGCATGGGTCTGAGAACCCAGAGATGGGCTATTGCTGGAAGCCACTTCATCCCCTGGGGACAAAAAAGCGAGGGGATAATCTGAAGAGGAAGCAGTGCCTCTTGAAATTCTACAGTGTGGAGGAACATTGCAATTACTCTCACTCCAGAGCTACAACCAGGGATAACAAGGAGAAATACTGAAGCTTCCTAAAGGCTAGGCATATTCTGCCGGAGCTCAGGTGGGCTAACCCTCACCTCTGGACATTTATTATGGTAGCCTGGGTCATGCAGAACAAGGCCATAGCTTTTCTGTGTAAAGGTCAAGGCAAGCATTAACAGAGATTAATTTAAAATGAGGATGATCAGCAAAAGAGGTCCAAACGGTTTTCCAGCCCATGATTATAATGCAAATTGTGACTGAGTAGCTTTCTCTTTTTAATTAATTAATTAATTTTTTAATGAGCGGATTTCTGTATGTAGGTTATGACTAGTTTACAGGATAAGAACTAGTTTGGATGACTGAGAGGTTTTATGTTCTGCCAACAGCTAGGATCTATCCAGAT
Organism: Lontra canadensis; assembly: GCF_010015895.1. Classification (NCBI taxonomy): domain Eukaryota; kingdom Metazoa; phylum Chordata; class Mammalia; order Carnivora; family Mustelidae; genus Lontra; species Lontra canadensis. Next base: position 1,726 of record NW_022635034.1, on the reverse strand, counting down.
TTCACATATATTTTTTAAACAATTAAATATCATATTTCCTATGATAATAATTATCTATTCCCTTTTTATTAAACTCAGCATGCCTATCATAAATTTTACACATTTCTTGTGAAGATAAACTATGACCTCCCATAATGGGGGACCCTAAAACAGGATATTTGGTGCATCTTCCAATGGCAAGTGGTTTAAATATCAGACAGTGAACAAGACAATTTATGGCAAATATAAGCAAATCTAATAGAAACAAAATGCTAATAGAAATCTTTTCCTTGTATTTTGTGCAGAATATTATTTAGAAATGTGTTTGAGAGATGGTTAATACAGCTAGACTACATTGGAATGAAGTCTTTTTAAGATAATTTTTTTATTTATCAGCTGCAATTGTGACTTACCTTAGTTGTATTTATTAAAGTATTCCCAAATCTTTGCCTTCTAGGAACAAATGAAAGTGGCAATCCCCTTATTCTTTACTTTGGCCAATAAAATGTGAATGGCAGTGTCTCATTCATTCCTAGAGGCACTTGAAGACTCCCCCACACTGCCGCAGTTAGCAGCAATTCTGCAAAGACTGGCCACAGTGCAGACTCAGGTTCTTAATGAGAAGAATGCAGGGAATCATAGTGGCCATGTTGTTTGAAGCCAACATAATGTTAGTTTGTTTTACTGCAGGGTGATTTTGCTTGTGTTGTTTGGTAGAGCAAGTGTTCAAAACAAAAGCAGCTCACGCTTGCAATGCCTGGCATCAACGAAGGAGGTGGTAATGATGATATGATCAAGTTCTTCATGATGGTGGCTTCATGGTTTGAGAAAATGGCTCCCACCTGCAAACCTTCCCCTTTCTACATATTTTATATTAAAAAAAAAAAACTTAGGCCTGAGAGACTCTTAGAAATGGAGGTTATTTGTGCCTAAGCCGTCTGTTGGTGAGGTGCTTGGAGGAACACTACCCTCTGCAGTGACGCCATCATGCAGTGCCGTGGTTGGTGGCAAACAGTATGTTCCCAGATTTATGCAAAGCCTGAGCTTCACACAGCTCATACATCTGAGCTGTGGGGCCTCTTAAAAATAATTAAAAGCAGACATCTGGAAAACTGATTACTGAGGCATTCGTAGCTTCAGCAACATTCTCTATGGATAACCATGGCTTAGGTTTTTTTTTTTTTTTTGGGTGGGGGGAGTATTTTCCATTTTGTTTTAAAAGAAGCTCATTGTCCATGCATATGAAACACAAATATTTAAATGGGGAGAGCTCATTCTGAATTTTTTCTTAGAAATTTCAGAAGCAGAATGATTTCTCCAAAAAAGTGCATTTGGCAAGATCACAGTAGGCATTACACAGTAGTCAGATAAAGTTTTATGCCAGCGTTCATTCTGTAAACATTTCCAGAGAACCTGCATTGTGATGGATGGCTGTGCCAATTGCTGAGAATACAAATGTGAATAAGACATTTTCTCCAGTCTAGTGGCTTTTAGAAACAATAAATCAGTGGAAACAGAGTCGTGCTGTAGTAAAAGCATACACATTGTTGGTCCAAAGCAAATTTATTGGCTAACTTTTAGGGATAAATTTCAAGCCACGCTTGGCTTTTAATAAATGACCAAGAAAAACTGAAAATATCCTTAATTCCTGCTCATTTTAAAACTCAGTTCTTTAATGTCTGGGTAGATGTGTGATAATTGGTTTACGGTAACTTCAAAGCTATCTGAGACCTAGATCTCCATCCCG
>NW_022635033.1:0-2782 GCF_010015895.1 Lontra canadensis | reverse complement strand
GGAGTGTTAAAGTCCCCTACTATTATTGTATGATTGTTGATGTGTTTCTTTGATTTTGTTATTAATTGGTTTATATAGTTGGCTGCTCCCACGTTAGGGGCATAGATATTTAAAATTGTTAGATCTTCTTGTTGGACAGATCCTTTGAGAATGATACAGTGTCCTTCCTCATCTCTTATTATAGTCTTTGGCTTAAAATCTAATTGATCTGATATAAGGATTGCCACTCCTGCTTTCTTCTGATGTCCATTAGCATGGTAAATTCTTTTCCACCCCCTCACTTTAAATCTGGAGGTGTCTTCGGGTCTAAAATGAGTTTCTTGTAGGCAACATATAGATGGGTTTTGTTTTTTTGTCCATTCTGATACCCTGTGTCTTTTGATTGGGGCACTTAGCCCATTAACATTCAGGGTAACTATTGAGAGATATGAATTTAGTGCCATTGTATTGCCTGTAAGGTGACTGTTATTTTATATTGTCTCTGTTCCTTTCTGATCTACTAGTTTTAGGTTGTCTCTTTGCTTAGAGGACCCCTTTCAATATTTCCTGTAGAGCTGGTTTGGTGTTTGTAAATTCTTTCAGTTTTTGTTTGTCCTGGAAGCTTTTAATCTCTCCTTCTAATTTCAATGATAGCCTAGCTGGATATAGTATTCTTGGCTGCATGTTTTTCTTGTTTAGTACTCTGAATATATCATGCCAGCTCTTTCTGGCCTGCCAGGTCTCTGTGGATAATTCTGCTGCCAATCTAATATTTTTACCATTGTATGTTACAGACTTCTTCTCCCGGGCTGCTTTCAGGATTTTCTCTTTGTCACTAAGACTTGTAAATTTTACTATTACGTGACAGGGTGTTGACCTATTCTTATTGATTTTGAGAGGGGTTCTCTGAACCTCCTGGATTTTGATGCTTGTTCCCTTTGCCATATTGGGGAAATTCTCTCCAATAATTCTCTCCAATATACCTTCTGCTCTCCTCTTTCTTCTTCTTCTGGAATTCCAATTATTCTAATGTTGTTTTGTCTTATGGTGTCACTTATCTCTCGAATTCTGCCCACGTGGTCCAGTAGTTGTTTATCCCTCTTTTGCTCAGCTTCTTTATTCTCTGTCATTTGGTCTTCTACATCGCTAATTCTTTCTTCTGCCTCATTTATCCTAGCAGTGAGAGCCTCCATTTTTGATTGCACCTCATTAATAGCTTTTTTGATTTCAACTTGATTAGATTTTAGTTCTTTTATTTCTCCAGAAAGGGCTTTTATATCTCCCGAGAGGGTTTCTCTAATGTCTTCCATGCCTTTTTCGAGCCCGACTAGAACCTTGAGAATCATCATTCTGAACTCTGGATCTGACACATTACCAATGTCTGTATTGATTAGGTCCCTAGCCTTTGGTACTGCCTCTCGTTCTTTTTTTTTGTGGTGAATTTTTCCGCCTTGTCATTTTGTCCAGATAAGAGTATATGAAGGAACAAGTAAAATACTAAAAGGGTGGCAACAACCCCAGGAAAATATGCTTTAGCCAAATCAGAAGAGATCCCAAATTGTGGGGTGGGGGGAGAAAGGGGATAAAAAGAGGTTCAGAAAGAAAAAAAGAAAAAAAAAGAAATAAAAAAAGAAAACCAATAATGAAAAAATATAAAACAGAAAATATATATATATATATATTAGATAAACTAGTTAAGAAAGAAAAGGGTAAATGTTAAAAAAAAATTTAGCAGAAGAAGAGAAAAAAAATTGAAAAAGAAAAAAAAATTAAATTAACTGCAAGGCTAAAGAATCATGGAGAGAAAGCCATGAGTTCCGTGCTTTGCTTTCTCCTCCTCTGGAATTCCGCTGCTCTCCTTGGTATTGAAACTGCACTCCTTGATAGGTGAACTTGGTCCTGGCTGGGTTTCTTGTTGATCTTCTGGGGGAGGGGCCTGTTGTAGTGATTCTCAAGTGTCTTTATCCCAGGTGGAGTTGCACGGCCCTTACCAGGGGCCGGGCTGAGTAATCCGCTCGGGTTTGCTTTCGGAGCTTTTGTTCCCTGAGCTCTTTCCGTAGAGTCCGGAGGACGGGAATGAAGATGGCGGCCGCCCAGTCTCTGGCCCGGAGGAGCTGAGAGTCTGGGGCCCCACTCCTCACTGCGCCCTCAGAGAACAGCGCCCAATTGCTCCCATCACCCTGGCCTCAGGCCGCACTCCAAGCTGACGGAGTCTGTGACCGGTTCAAGGTAAACCCGAGCTGAGAGTCACTCCTCGGCTCTGTCTCTGTAGCCGGCTTCCCCGTTCTAATACCTGTAAGCTCTGCGACACTCAGCCACCCCCGATCCTTCTGTGACCCTGCGGGACCTGAGGCCACACTGGCCCCGTGTGGGCTTCACCCCGGTTAAGCCTCTGGAGTGATGTCCCTCAGCGGAACAGACTTTTAAAAATCCTGATTTTGTGCTCTGTTGCTCCGCCGCTTGCCGGGAGCCGGCCCCTCCCCCCGCGGTCTATCTTCCCGTCGCTTTGGATTCACTTCTCCACCAGTCCTACCTTTCAGAAAGTGGTTGATTTTCTGTTTCTAGAATTGCTGTTCTTCTTCTCTTCGATCTCTCGTTGGATTTGTAGGTGTTTGCAATCTTTAGATAAGCTATCTAGCTGATCTCCCGCAACCTGAAGTAGTCTCAGCTGCTACTTCTCCGCCATCTTGACTCCTCCTTCAAAAAATTTAAATTTTTAAATTAAAAAAATTTAATGCCGAACAATTCAAATATGGAATCGGCAATTGATATGAAGTGATATTTCACCCAAGAGGACATATAA
>NW_022635032.1:282-2785 GCF_010015895.1 Lontra canadensis | reverse complement strand
GGCCTGAAAACTCCTATGGGGGAGCCCAGTTCTTCCTGTGTCCTCCTTTTCTGCCCTATAAGTCAAGGGCGTAGAATACAGTTTCCAGTAGCTTTTTACTCCAAACAGCCTGCTATACAGGGTTGTCCCAAATCTCTCTAACCTTCCATATGTTTAGCAATTTTGATGCTAAATGTATTGCTACTACATCATACACACATGATATACCTTCCATGGAAGCATGATTGATATGGTCAGTCCTATTAGAGTCTCTTAATATAAACCTTGTGTCTTCATTATATTCACAAAAATCACAAATAGGAACTTAGACATTTAGAAGATTCATGAATTAGTCCCATTAAGAGGGAAATCTAAATGATAGAGGAGGGACGTGAAAATATGGCAAATGAGGTCACCTGTATAGGTGGTCACAGATTCTTTAAGTGCAAAAATAAGCTCATCTGGTGATAAAATGTGATACCCTAGTTGTAACACTTAGTAATGCTCAATCTAAGACTGAAATGCTATATAAATACACACTGTGTGTGTTAAAAGTCAAGAGTAGGAAGAGGGTTGTTGATCTAATGTAATTGCATGTTCATTCTCCCCCCTTCCCCCCTACCCCAGTTTAGATCACTGGATTAAGATCAAAGCCCTCAAGGTTGCTGGAGGGAAAGGATAATTGGATGATGGGTATTAAACAGAGCCCTTGATGTAAAGAGCACTGGGTGTTAAATGCAATTGATGAATCATAAGATTCTATTCCTGGAAATAATATAGTATGTTAACTCAATTGAATTTTAAAGATTAAAAAAAAATTTAAGCCCTCAAGAGGCAGAGACTCTTCTGCTCTCTGCTTTGGAGATTCCTAACCCCACTGGAACATAGGATTGGTGGTAAGCATACGTTGTTACTGCTGGTACTTGGTAAGTGTGGTACAATGAGGGAAGACAGGACTGGAAAGATGGAGAGGATGGTGTATCTCCAGTCCTGAGGGAATTGACAGGAGGAGGGAAAAGGGAAGCCCATTCACTTGGCTAAGACAACATGAAGACATTTTAAGAGAACTTTTAATTTCCCAGGAAGATGAAAGGTAATCAGTTTTGTAATAGGTTATCTACATGAGAGACTTTCCAAATAATGCTAGACATAATAATATACTTAACACCTATATTATATTCCAATTTATAAATTTTGTAGGAAATTTGTTAACACTAGAGGAAGCAAGGTATAGGAATCCTCTGTACAGTAAATCTAAAATTTAAGTTTAAGAAAACAAAACTGAGGGGCACCTGGGTGGCTCAGTGGGTTAAAGCCTCTACCTTCTGCTCAGGTCATGATCCCAGGGTCCTGGGATGGAGCCCTGCATAGGGCTCTCTGCTCAGCGGGGAGCCTGCTTCCCTTCCTCTCTCTCTGCCTGCCTCTCTGCCTAGTTGTGATCTCTGTCTGTCAAATAAATAAAATCTTAAAAAAAAAAAAAACTGAGAAACATCTTTTATCAGGTCCTCTATCTACTATATCTTCATAGGGCTAGGTTTTTTTTGTTGTTGTTTGTTTTTTAGGAAAGAGGCCAGCTAGCTTCCTATCTCTTCAGACACCTAACTCCATTTCTTACCTATAGTCTTACTCTTATTCCTACCACCTGGCATAAAACATGGTCATACTCCCCTATGTTAAGTAGTAAAAACAAGAACAAAACCCTTTCAACTATTTATCAACTCTCCATCAGACTTCATGGATAAGCTTCTTTAAATTATGGTCTGCACTCACCGCTAATGTCCTCACATCCCATTTGTTCTTCAATCGACTGTGCTCTGGATTTCCCTCACCATTTCACTAAAAGCACCTCTGATGACAATACAACTGAGATCTTGAATGGCCAAGCCAATGGCCAAGCCAATTGTCATATTTAATGTGACTGGCCTCACCTTTCTTGGATCTTACTCTGCTGGGTTTCTTCCTAGTACTTTCTACTAGTTTCTCTGGCTCTCCCATCCCCCCATTGTTCTATCTTGGTTTGAGTTCTTTATTTTAATGTAATGAGTGCTTCCTAGATGCCCCATCCTACACTCGATGGTTTTAAGAAGGCATACATCAGTTCCAGGAATCTATTCCACAGTCTAGGTATCTTGAGCTTCAGAGCCATCTATCCAGTTGGGTACTTTATAAATCCCTCAAACTACACAGAGCTGAAGTAGTACTTACCCCCTCTGTAAAGAGCTCAGTCCTATTAATCCTAAGAATCATTTTACACTATTTCCTCCTTCGTCTCCTCTTCAGTTATCCAATACTGTTAAGTATTTCTTTAATTGGTTCCAGCCTTTCCCTTTGATTGTTACTGCCAGAAACCAGGCTCTACCATGTTATTACCATGATCACTATAATATCCCAGTCTTTTGTCCCCAATTATTAGCCTTCAAGTCTTCCCTTCTCAATGATGGGAAAGGGAATTTTCCTTGGGGGACAGGGAAAGAAAGTAATCTATATATATATATATATATATATATATATATATATATATATA
>NW_022635032.1:0-182 GCF_010015895.1 Lontra canadensis | reverse complement strand
TTTTTTTTTTTTTTTTTGTAAAATTCTTGACTAGCATTTAATCACCCTTGGGAGGAACCAGAACTTCATGTTATGGGACAAAGTAGTTCATGACCTTGAAGGCTTACCTCACCTCTCCTACCAAGAGAAACACCTTTTATTTTGTTCATACTTAATTGCTCTCATTTTCTAGATTTGACCAA
>NW_022635031.1:0-2786 GCF_010015895.1 Lontra canadensis | reverse complement strand
AGTGTAGGAGAAATTCCAGAAATTCCAAGCAGCTAGGATGGGGGAGGATTTGAAGAAGTTAGGTCATTGTATAATGTTGAAATAGGCAGTGTGGAGCTCAAAAGTTAAATTCCTTCATGAGGAATCTTGGTCTCCCTTTAAAAAACATTGTTTTTTTCTTTCTTTCTTTATTAAAAAAAAAACATAGTAGTTTTTGGACAACTATAACCCGCTCCCTGCTTTGACTTGTTGCAGTATGCCTTAACTAGCCTAGCTTCTCAATGTGACCTAGACCACTGACGTTTATCCTCTCGTGCCCAAATTCATGATTCTCCTGGCCATCTGGATGTCTTCTTTGGAAAAATGTCTATTCAGGTCATCTGCCCATTTTTAAATCAGAATGTTAAGGTTTTTATTGTTATTGTTGCTGTTTTTTGGTGTTGACTTACAGAAGTTCCTTATATATTTTGAATATTAACCCCTGGTCAGATGCATCTTTTGGAAATATCATCTCCTGATGCATCATTTGGAAATATCCCCTCCCATTCAGTAGGTTGTCTTTTTGTTTGTTGATGGTTTCATTCACTATCCAGAAGCATTTTATTTTAGTGTAGTCCCAATACTTTGCTTTTGTTTCCCTCACTTTAGGAGACCTATCTAGAAAAATGTTGCTAGGCCAGTTTCAGAAGTCTTACTGCCTATGTTTTCTTCAGTTTTATGCTTTTATGTTTGTTTTATGTTCAGTTTTATGCAGTTTTGTGGTTTCAGATCTCACATTTAGGTCTTCAATCCATTTCGAGTTTATTTTTGTGAATCTTAAAAAAAAGTTTCCTTCTTTTGCATGCAGCTGTCCAGTTTTCCCAATACCATTTATAGAGGAGACTGTCTTTTCCACCATTGCATATGGCTGCTTCTTCTGTTGTGGAGTAATTGACCCTGTAAGTGTGGGTTTATTTCTGAATTTATTTATTTATTTTTAAAGATTTTACTTATTTATTTGACAGAGATCACAAGTAGGCAGAGAGGCAGGCAGAGAGAGAGGGAAGCAGGCTCCCCGCTCAGCAGAGAGCTGGATATGGGGCTTGATCCCAGGACCCTGGGATCATGACCTGAGCCAAAGGCAGAGGCTTAACCCACTGAGCCACCCAGGCGCCCCCCTGAAACATTTTTTTTTTTTAAAGATTTTATTTATTTAACAGAAAGAGAGAGACCACAAGCAGGGGGGAGTGGCAGGCAGAGGGAGAGGGAGAACTAGGCTCCCCACAGAACAGAGGAAGCCTGATATGGGGCTCGATCCCAGGACCCTGGGACCATAATCTGAGCTGAAGGCAATCACCCAACAAACTGAGACACCCAGGTGCCCAGTGTGAGTTTATTTCTGGGCCTCTATCCTGTTCTTTTGTTCTCTGTATCTCTTTTTGTGGCAGTACTGTACTCATTTGATTACTACTGCTTTGTAGTGGGTTTTTTTTTTTTCATTTTTGTTGTTGTTGTTGTTGTTGTTTTTTTGGAAGGAAAAGTTTAATATAAAGATTCAAGATTCACACCAATATAAATGATAAAGTTACCTTTCTCTTGATAAGAGCTCAACTTTTGCCTTTCTCGTTTTAACATTTCTTGCCATATTTTTTCCTGTGTTTTTCTGTTATGTTCACCCCATCTCTTCCTGTCTATGGTCATATTGACGGATTCCCTCCCTCTCTCCAGTAGTTTATACTTGATCTTTAGCAAAAGGCCAAGAGGTGATCCCCAGTAGTTTAGAAACTATACTTGTACATAAGCTACAATGATTAAATTCATTTTAACACACTCTTTAACTTTACCAACATCTAGGTAGTATCCGTAACCTTCTTTTCCTATATTCCCCAAGTGCACTGTTAGTTGTTCATCTTCCTGAGTAGAAATGTGGCATTTTATTTTCCTGTTTTTCTTTTTTGATGTGGGAGAAAGATAATCTACATTGTGTGTATGTGTTTATAGTCACCCTAGATTGCTAAAGTATATCCTCCAGTGACTCTTTCAAAGAGGGTATGCAAGAAACAAACTGTGAATTCTTTCATATCAAAAAATGTCTTTGTTTTACCTTCAAAATAAAATGCCACTTTGGCTGGATGTAGGAGTCTTTCCCTGCAGAAATTTTATGTTACTGCCGCATTTACTTCTAGCATCCAGAGTGTCCAGTAAGTCTGCTGTCTGTCTGATTCTTGTTCCTTTGTAGGTTCACGCTCTTTCTGGAAGACTTTATGATTTTTTTAATCCTTGGAATTCCCAGATTTCTAGGAGTCTCTGTTCATCAATCTTACTGAGTACTTGGTAAGCACTGACACTCTCAAGACTTGAATTTTTCTTGGCACCTGGGTGGCTCAGTTGGTTAAGCAACTGCCTTTGGCTCAAATCATGATCCTGGAGTCCTGGGATCAAGTCCCACATCCAGCTCCCTGCTTAGAGGGGCGTCTGCTTCTCCCTCTGACCCTCCCCCCTCTCATGCACTCTCTTTCTCTCTCATAAATAAATAAAATCTTAGAAAAAAAGACTTGAATCTTTCTTTACCTCTGGGAAGTTATCTTCAATAATTAATTATTTCCTCTGCTCCATTCCCTTTATTATTTTATTCTGGAATTCCTGTCAAATGAATGTTGGAGCTTCTGGATCTCTCCTCTATCTCTGGATCTTTCTTTATTATCTCTTTGGCCATTTGCATTGTAACCTTAGAACATTCTTCAAGTCGATCTTCTAGATCATTCCTTGTCTCTTCAAGTATGTCTCTTCTGCTATTCAGAGCATCTATGGAGTTCTTTATTTCCAAG
>NW_022635030.1:0-2786 GCF_010015895.1 Lontra canadensis | reverse complement strand
GGGTCTCGGGGCAGGCACGGTCCTAACAGACAGGGCCCGGTAGGGGAACAACACAGGCTGAGGAGCAGGAGTGGTCGCCCTTGCCGGAGCCTGACCCCCTAATGGCTTTCAGGCGGGGTTCCGACGTGACTGCTCGCGTGGCTGGGCCAGGCCCAAGGGGCGGCAATGCAGAAGGGCGGCTCCCGAAGCGAATTCGCTGGGCGTTTTCTGGCCAATTCTCATGGTATCGGTTTGGGCAGAAGGCTCGTGAGAATTGGCCGGCGTTAGGCAGCCCTTTGGACCGCCTTGCTCCCCGTGGCCCAGGGCCCTTTCTCGCGCGGGGCCTGTCGCGGCCACCCGGAAAACGCGCCGAGAGGACGCGGCCCGCCAGGGTCACGGGTGCTGAGGAGCTTTCACGGAGCAGAGTTGAGGGCCCGGTTGCGGCCAGGCGTCCGCCTCCGACTTCTCCCTCGGCTGGGGCGCCCAAGGGTGTGGCTGACCTCAGTTGGGGAACTAAGATTTATCTCCCTCCGAGGCTTGTCCGAGGCGCCGAAAGGCAAGGTTTGCACAGGGGTGGGAGGGGGAGTCGTGGCGCCGGGCTCAGGGATCCCCAGTTGGAGGCTCCGAGGGCCAGGTCCCCTGTAACTGAAGGCTGAGGATGCAGGCGAGGGTTCGTGTCCGGGGCTCAGGGCAGGCATGGCCCCAACGGACAGGGCCAGGTACGGGACCAACACAGGCTGAGGAGTAGGAGGCGTCACCCTCGCTGGAACCTGACTCCCGGAGGGCTTCCTGGCAGGGTACGGACGCAACCACTCAAGAGGCAGGCCCAGGCCCAGGGAGTGGCCCTGCAGACGTGCAGCGCCCGAAGCGATTTTGCCGGGCGTTTTCCGGTAAATTCTCACGAGCGTTCTGCCCAAACCGGGATCGGTTTGGGCAGAACGCTCCTGAGAATTGGCCGACGTTGGGCAGCCCTGCGGACCGCCCTGCTCCCCGTGGCCGAAGGCCCTTTCTCAATCGGGGCCAGTCGCGGCCACCTCAAAAACTCGCCGAAATGATGTGGCCCACCTGTTGGCCCAGGCGCAGGGGAGCGTTTCCAGAGCAGAGTTGGGGGATGGGTTGCGGCCGGGTGTCCGCCTCTGAATTTCGGGAGGCTGGGGCGCCCAAGGGTGGGGCTGACCTCAGTTGGGGAATGGAGGTTTCTCTCCGTTTGAGGCTTGTCTGAAGTGCCGAGAGGCACGGTTTGTGCCTGGTTGGGAGGAGGAGTCATGCCGCGGGACTCAGGGTTCCCCAGTTGGAGGCCCTGAACGACAGGACCCTGTAAACGGAAGGCTGAGGAAGCAGGCAATGGTTCGTGTCCGGGGCATGGGGCAGACCTGGCCCCAACGGACAGGGTCAGGTAGGGGACCACCAAAGGCTGAGGAGCAGGAGGCGTCACCCTCGCTGGAGCCGGACTCCTGAAGGGCTTCCTGGAGGAGTTTGGACGCGACGGCTCACGAGGCTGGGCCACACCGAGGTGTTGGCCCTGCAGACGTGGGGCACCCGAAGCGAGTTCGCCGGGCGTTTTCTGGCCAATTCTCATGAGCGTTCTCCCCAAACCGGAATCGGTTTGGGCAGAATGTTTGTCAGAAAATGCCGGCGTTGGGAGGCCCTCAGGACCGCCCTGCTCCCCGTGGTCGGGGGCCCTTTCTCGCTCGGGGTTTGTCGCGGCCACCCGTAAAACGCACCGAGACGACGTGGCCCACCCGGGGGCCATGGTGCAGGGTAGCGTTCCCGGAGCAGAGTTGAGGGACGGGTTGTGGCTGGGCATCCACCACCTATATTCGGGCTGCTGGGGCGACCAAGGGTGGGTCTTTCCTCAGTTGGGGAATGAAAGTTACTCTCCCTCTGAGGCTTGTCCGAAGCGCCGAAAGGCACAGTTTGCACTGGGGTGTGAGGGGGAGTCGTGGCACGGAACTCAGAGTTCCCCAGTTGGAGGCCCCGAGGGACAGGACCCTGGAAACGGAAGGCTGAGGAAGTAGGCGAGGGTTCTTGTCCGGGGCTCAGGGAAGTCCGGGCCCAATGGAGATGGCAAGGTATTGGACCACCATAGGCTGAGGAGCAGGCGGCGTCACCCACGCTGGAGCTTGACTCCCAGAGGGCTTCCAGTTGGGGTTCGGACACGACCGTTCGGGAGGCCAGGCCAGGCCTACGGGGTGGCCCTGCAGATGTGCGGTGCCAGAAGCGAGTTCGCGGGCGTTTTCCGGCCAATTCTCATGAGCGTTCTGCCCAAACCGGGATCAGTTTGGGCAGAAGGCTCCTTAGAATTGGCCAGCGTTGGGCAACCCTGTGGACCGCCCTGCTCCCTGTGGCCAAGGGCCCTTTCTCACTCAGGGCCTTTCCCGGACACGCAGAAATGTGCCGAGATGACACAGCCCACCCGGGGGCTCTGTCGCAGGGGAGTGTTCCCGGAGTAGAGTTGAGGGATGGGTTGCGGCCGGGCATCTGACTCCGGCTTTTCTGGCGTCTGGGTCTCCCCAAGGTGGGGCTGGCCTCAGTTGGGGAACGAAGCTTTCTCTCCTTCTGAGGCTTGTCCGAAGTGCCGAAAGGCACGTTTTGTGCCAGTGTGGGAGGAGGAGTCGTGGCACGGGACTCAGTGTTACCCTGATGGACGCCCCAAGGGACAGGACCCTGGAAACAGAAGCCTGAGGAAGCAGGCGAGGGTTCGTGTCCATTGCCTGGGCAGACCAGTCCCCAACGGACAGGGCCAGGTAGGGGACCAGTACAGACTGAGGAGCAGGAGGCGTTGCCCTTGCTGGAACCTGACTCCC
>NW_022635029.1:0-2786 GCF_010015895.1 Lontra canadensis | reverse complement strand
GGGTCTCGGGGCAGGCACGGTCCTAACAGACAGGGCCCGGTAGGGGAACAACACAGGCTGAGGAGCAGGAGTGGTCGCCCTTGCCGGAGCCTGACCCCCTAATGGCTTTCAGGCGGGGTTCCGACGTGACTGCTCGCGTGGCTGGGCCAGGCCCAAGGGGCGGCAATGCAGAAGGGCGGCTCCCGAAGCGAATTCGCTGGGCGTTTTCTGGCCAATTCTCATGGTATCGGTTTGGGCAGAAGGCTCGTGAGAATTGGCCGGCGTTAGGCAGCCCTTTGGACCGCCTTGCTCCCCGTGGCCCAGGGCCCTTTCTCGCGCGGGGCCTGTCGCGGCCACCCGGAAAACGCGCCGAGAGGACGCGGCCCGCCAGGGTCACGGGTGCTGAGGAGCTTTCACGGAGCAGAGTTGAGGGCCCGGTTGCGGCCAGGCGTCCGCCTCCGACTTCTCCCTCGGCTGGGGCGCCCAAGGGTGTGGCTGACCTCAGTTGGGGAACTAAGATTTATCTCCCTCCGAGGCTTGTCCGAGGCGCCGAAAGGCAAGGTTTGCACAGGGGTGGGAGGGGGAGTCGTGGCGCCGGGCTCAGGGATCCCCAGTTGGAGGCTCCGAGGGCCAGGTCCCCTGTAACTGAAGGCTGAGGATGCAGGCGAGGGTTCGTGTCCGGGGCTCAGGGCAGGCATGGCCCCAACGGACAGGGCCAGGTACGGGACCAACACAGGCTGAGGAGTAGGAGGCGTCACCCTCGCTGGAACCTGACTCCCGGAGGGCTTCCTGGCAGGGTACGGACGCAACCACTCAAGAGGCAGGCCCAGGCCCAGGGAGTGGCCCTGCAGACGTGCAGCGCCCGAAGCGATTTTGCCGGGCGTTTTCCGGTAAATTCTCACGAGCGTTCTGCCCAAACCGGGATCGGTTTGGGCAGAACGCTCCTGAGAATTGGCCGACGTTGGGCAGCCCTGCGGACCGCCCTGCTCCCCGTGGCCGAAGGCCCTTTCTCAATCGGGGCCAGTCGCGGCCACCTCAAAAACTCGCCGAAATGATGTGGCCCACCTGTTGGCCCAGGCGCAGGGGAGCGTTTCCAGAGCAGAGTTGGGGGATGGGTTGCGGCCGGGTGTCCGCCTCTGAATTTCGGGAGGCTGGGGCGCCCAAGGGTGGGGCTGACCTCAGTTGGGGAATGGAGGTTTCTCTCCGTTTGAGGCTTGTCTGAAGTGCCGAGAGGCACGGTTTGTGCCTGGTTGGGAGGAGGAGTCATGCCGCGGGACTCAGGGTTCCCCAGTTGGAGGCCCTGAACGACAGGACCCTGTAAACGGAAGGCTGAGGAAGCAGGCAATGGTTCGTGTCCGGGGCATGGGGCAGACCTGGCCCCAACGGACAGGGTCAGGTAGGGGACCACCAAAGGCTGAGGAGCAGGAGGCGTCACCCTCGCTGGAGCCGGACTCCTGAAGGGCTTCCTGGAGGAGTTTGGACGCGACGGCTCACGAGGCTGGGCCACACCGAGGTGTTGGCCCTGCAGACGTGGGGCACCCGAAGCGAGTTCGCCGGGCGTTTTCTGGCCAATTCTCATGAGCGTTCTCCCCAAACCGGAATCGGTTTGGGCAGAATGTTTGTCAGAAAATGCCGGCGTTGGGAGGCCCTCAGGACCGCCCTGCTCCCCGTGGTCGGGGGCCCTTTCTCGCTCGGGGTTTGTCGCGGCCACCCGTAAAACGCACCGAGACGACGTGGCCCACCCGGGGGCCATGGTGCAGGGTAGCGTTCCCGGAGCAGAGTTGAGGGACGGGTTGTGGCTGGGCATCCACCACCTATATTCGGGCTGCTGGGGCGACCAAGGGTGGGTCTTTCCTCAGTTGGGGAATGAAAGTTACTCTCCCTCTGAGGCTTGTCCGAAGCGCCGAAAGGCACAGTTTGCACTGGGGTGTGAGGGGGAGTCGTGGCACGGAACTCAGAGTTCCCCAGTTGGAGGCCCCGAGGGACAGGACCCTGGAAACGGAAGGCTGAGGAAGTAGGCGAGGGTTCTTGTCCGGGGCTCAGGGAAGTCCGGGCCCAATGGAGATGGCAAGGTATTGGACCACCATAGGCTGAGGAGCAGGCGGCGTCACCCACGCTGGAGCTTGACTCCCAGAGGGCTTCCAGTTGGGGTTCGGACACGACCGTTCGGGAGGCCAGGCCAGGCCTACGGGGTGGCCCTGCAGATGTGCGGTGCCAGAAGCGAGTTCGCGGGCGTTTTCCGGCCAATTCTCATGAGCGTTCTGCCCAAACCGGGATCAGTTTGGGCAGAAGGCTCCTTAGAATTGGCCAGCGTTGGGCAACCCTGTGGACCGCCCTGCTCCCTGTGGCCAAGGGCCCTTTCTCACTCAGGGCCTTTCCCGGACACGCAGAAATGTGCCGAGATGACACAGCCCACCCGGGGGCTCTGTCGCAGGGGAGTGTTCCCGGAGTAGAGTTGAGGGATGGGTTGCGGCCGGGCATCTGACTCCGGCTTTTCTGGCGTCTGGGTCTCCCCAAGGTGGGGCTGGCCTCAGTTGGGGAACGAAGCTTTCTCTCCTTCTGAGGCTTGTCCGAAGTGCCGAAAGGCACGTTTTGTGCCAGTGTGGGAGGAGGAGTCGTGGCACGGGACTCAGTGTTACCCTGATGGACGCCCCAAGGGACAGGACCCTGGAAACAGAAGCCTGAGGAAGCAGGCGAGGGTTCGTGTCCATTGCCTGGGCAGACCAGTCCCCAACGGACAGGGCCAGGTAGGGGACCAGTACAGACTGAGGAGCAGGAGGCGTTGCCCTTGCTGGAACCTGACTCCC
>NW_022635028.1:0-2790 GCF_010015895.1 Lontra canadensis | reverse complement strand
CCCCCTCACTGACTCCCAGTCACTCACCCAGTCAACATGGAGCACTGCGTGCCCACTCCGTGCCTGCTAGGTGGTGTGGGGGGAGAGCAAAGAAGGGAAGCCCCGGCCCCAGTCCCTGTCCTCAAGCAGCCTACACTCTCCAGGTGGAGCAGAGACAGGGATGCTCAGAAGCTTAACCAACCATGCAAGAGTTAACCAGCCATGCAGGCGGTCTCATGAGGTGCCAGGATTAATTGCCAAAAGAGGGACAGGAAGAGTTAGAGCTTGAGTTCAGAGAGGCGGGGGGTGGGGCACTCTGGGCTGAAGAGGACTAGAAAGGTTCAAGGCATGAGGCAGGTCTGGGAGGTCTGGAGAGAAGGGGAGAGAGAGGGGAGAAGCTCTAGGCTTCACCCATGCTCCCCTCCACCTAGTTCACCCGGTCCCTTCTCCTCCTCCCCTCCCCCTCCTTACTCAGTCTCATCCCCCCCCCCCCCCCCCCCCCCAGCCTCCTGCTCTCACCCCCTATATGTTCTCTCCCTTCCTCCCAATTCCCACCACCATCTGCTCCCCCCCACCCTGGTGCTCCAAGCCCCATCCATACTTTCCCCATTGCGGCTTGCTTTCAGCCTGCCCACTTACTAGAAGGCAGAAATCACTCTTTCTCCCTAGGCTTCATTTCTTTAGCTGTAAAATGCAAGGGTGGCTCTAAAATTCAGCATCGCCTCTCAGCTGGGGAGTGTATGGTGGGGCTTGGAGCACCAGGGTGGGGGGGAGCAGATGGTGGTGGGAATTGGGAGGAAGGGAGAGAACATATAGGGGGTGAGAGCAGGAGGCTGGGGGGGGGGGGGGGGGGGGGGATGAGACTGAGTAAGGAGGGGGAGGGGAGGAGGAGAAGGGACCGGGTGAACTAGGTGGAGGGGAGCATGGGTGAAGCCTAGAGCTTCTCCCCTCTCTCTCCCCTTCTCTCCAGACCTCCCAGACCTGCCTCATGCCTTGAACCTTTCTAGTCCTCTTCAGCCCAGAGTGCCCCACCCCCCGCCTCTCTGAACTCAAGCTCTAACTCTTCCTGTCCCTCTTTTGGCAATTAATCCTGGCACCTCATGAGACCGCCTGCATGGCTGGTTAACTCTTGCATGGTTGGTTAAGCTTCTGAGCATCCCTGTCTCTGCTCCACCTGGAGAGTGTAGGCTGCTTGAGGACAGGGACTGGGGCCGGGGCTTCCCTTCTTTGCTCTCCCCCCACACCACCTAGCAGGCACGGAGTGGGCACGCAGTGCTCCATGTTGACTGGGTGAGTGACTGGGAGTCAGTGAGGGGGGTACCAGGGAGCGTGGGGGTGAAAGCAATTGCAGTGGTAAGAGAAGCCGGGAGCAGTAGCTTAGGGGACTGGGGGAGGGCACGTTACCCGGAGTAAAAATAGGCTGGAAAATGTGACATTTATTAACTTGGATTCCGGAGGAAAGGTCACAGCAGAGTGGGGAGTGGGAAGGAGGAAACAGGGAAAGCAACAGAAAACACATTGCAGCCCCTTACCAAAGCCTGTCACTGTCACTGACCATCTCGCTACCCGTGCTCTGGGCAGGATCCTCGACACCTGGTCCCCGTACCCGTCTCCCTACCATTGATCCCCAGCATGAGCTCCGTGTTCTCACCACAGGGTCCATTGTGGACCTCCTGTCCTCTGTAGAGATCCTATGTCTTCCTCTCTTACCCCTTCTCCCATCTTGCCCCACAATACACCCCCATCTCACCCATGGCCATGGGTCATGGCTGGCCATCCCAGCCAATAATCCCATCCCCCATTTGCTGAATGTAACTCTCCCTTGGACCTGGCCTTCTGGAGTTGAGTCTGCTGCAAATACAATGGGGTCTGGGATTATTGGCTGGGATGGCCAGCCATGACCCATGGCCATGGGTGAGATGGGGGTGTATTGTGGGGCAAGATGGGAGAAGGGGTAAGAGAGGAAGACATAGGATCTCTACAGAGGACAGGAGGTCCACAATGGACCCTGTGGTGAGAACACGGAGCTCATGCTGGGGATCAATGGTAGGGAGACGGGTACGGGGACCAGGTGTCGAGGATCCTGCCCAGAGCACGGGTAGCGAGATGGTCAGTGACAGTGACAGGCTTTGGTAAGGGGCTGCAATGTGTTTTCTGTTGCTTTCCCTGTTTCCTCCTTCCCACTCCCCACTCTGCTGTGACCTTTCCTCCGGAATCCAAGTTAATAAATGTCACATTTTCCAGCCTATTTTTACTCCGGGTAACGTGCCCTCCCCCAGTCCCCTAAGCTACTGCTCCCGGCTTCTCTTACCACTGCAATTGCTTTCACCCCCACGCTCCCTGGTACCCCCCTCACTGACTCCCAGTCACTCACCCAGTCAACATGGAGCACTGCGTGCCCACTCCGTGCCTGCTAGGTGGTGTGGGGGGAGAGCAAAGAAGGGAAGCCCCGGCCCCAGTCCCTGTCCTCAAGCAGCCTACACTCTCCAGGTGGAGCAGAGACAGGGATGCTCAGAAGCTTAACCAACCATGCAAGAGTTAACCAGCCATGCAGGCGGTCTCATGAGGTGCCAGGATTAATTGCCAAAAGAGGGACAGGAAGAGTTAGAGCTTGAGTTCAGAGAGGCGGGGGGTGGGGCACTCTGGGCTGAAGAGGACTAGAAAGGTTCAAGGCATGAGGCAGGTCTGGGAGGTCTGGAGAGAAGGGGAGAGAGAGGGGAGAAGCTCTAGGCTTCACCCATGCTCCCCTCCACCTAGTTCACCCGGTCCCTTCTCCTCCTCCCCTCCCCCTCCTTACTCAGTCTCATCCCC
>NW_022635027.1:0-2790 GCF_010015895.1 Lontra canadensis | reverse complement strand
CCCCCTCACTGACTCCCAGTCACTCACCCAGTCAACATGGAGCACTGCGTGCCCACTCCGTGCCTGCTAGGTGGTGTGGGGGGAGAGCAAAGAAGGGAAGCCCCGGCCCCAGTCCCTGTCCTCAAGCAGCCTACACTCTCCAGGTGGAGCAGAGACAGGGATGCTCAGAAGCTTAACCAACCATGCAAGAGTTAACCAGCCATGCAGGCGGTCTCATGAGGTGCCAGGATTAATTGCCAAAAGAGGGACAGGAAGAGTTAGAGCTTGAGTTCAGAGAGGCGGGGGGTGGGGCACTCTGGGCTGAAGAGGACTAGAAAGGTTCAAGGCATGAGGCAGGTCTGGGAGGTCTGGAGAGAAGGGGAGAGAGAGGGGAGAAGCTCTAGGCTTCACCCATGCTCCCCTCCACCTAGTTCACCCGGTCCCTTCTCCTCCTCCCCTCCCCCTCCTTACTCAGTCTCATCCCCCCCCCCCCCCCCCCCCCCAGCCTCCTGCTCTCACCCCCTATATGTTCTCTCCCTTCCTCCCAATTCCCACCACCATCTGCTCCCCCCCACCCTGGTGCTCCAAGCCCCATCCATACTTTCCCCATTGCGGCTTGCTTTCAGCCTGCCCACTTACTAGAAGGCAGAAATCACTCTTTCTCCCTAGGCTTCATTTCTTTAGCTGTAAAATGCAAGGGTGGCTCTAAAATTCAGCATCGCCTCTCAGCTGGGGAGTGTATGGTGGGGCTTGGAGCACCAGGGTGGGGGGGAGCAGATGGTGGTGGGAATTGGGAGGAAGGGAGAGAACATATAGGGGGTGAGAGCAGGAGGCTGGGGGGGGGGGGGGGGGGGGGGATGAGACTGAGTAAGGAGGGGGAGGGGAGGAGGAGAAGGGACCGGGTGAACTAGGTGGAGGGGAGCATGGGTGAAGCCTAGAGCTTCTCCCCTCTCTCTCCCCTTCTCTCCAGACCTCCCAGACCTGCCTCATGCCTTGAACCTTTCTAGTCCTCTTCAGCCCAGAGTGCCCCACCCCCCGCCTCTCTGAACTCAAGCTCTAACTCTTCCTGTCCCTCTTTTGGCAATTAATCCTGGCACCTCATGAGACCGCCTGCATGGCTGGTTAACTCTTGCATGGTTGGTTAAGCTTCTGAGCATCCCTGTCTCTGCTCCACCTGGAGAGTGTAGGCTGCTTGAGGACAGGGACTGGGGCCGGGGCTTCCCTTCTTTGCTCTCCCCCCACACCACCTAGCAGGCACGGAGTGGGCACGCAGTGCTCCATGTTGACTGGGTGAGTGACTGGGAGTCAGTGAGGGGGGTACCAGGGAGCGTGGGGGTGAAAGCAATTGCAGTGGTAAGAGAAGCCGGGAGCAGTAGCTTAGGGGACTGGGGGAGGGCACGTTACCCGGAGTAAAAATAGGCTGGAAAATGTGACATTTATTAACTTGGATTCCGGAGGAAAGGTCACAGCAGAGTGGGGAGTGGGAAGGAGGAAACAGGGAAAGCAACAGAAAACACATTGCAGCCCCTTACCAAAGCCTGTCACTGTCACTGACCATCTCGCTACCCGTGCTCTGGGCAGGATCCTCGACACCTGGTCCCCGTACCCGTCTCCCTACCATTGATCCCCAGCATGAGCTCCGTGTTCTCACCACAGGGTCCATTGTGGACCTCCTGTCCTCTGTAGAGATCCTATGTCTTCCTCTCTTACCCCTTCTCCCATCTTGCCCCACAATACACCCCCATCTCACCCATGGCCATGGGTCATGGCTGGCCATCCCAGCCAATAATCCCATCCCCCATTTGCTGAATGTAACTCTCCCTTGGACCTGGCCTTCTGGAGTTGAGTCTGCTGCAAATACAATGGGGTCTGGGATTATTGGCTGGGATGGCCAGCCATGACCCATGGCCATGGGTGAGATGGGGGTGTATTGTGGGGCAAGATGGGAGAAGGGGTAAGAGAGGAAGACATAGGATCTCTACAGAGGACAGGAGGTCCACAATGGACCCTGTGGTGAGAACACGGAGCTCATGCTGGGGATCAATGGTAGGGAGACGGGTACGGGGACCAGGTGTCGAGGATCCTGCCCAGAGCACGGGTAGCGAGATGGTCAGTGACAGTGACAGGCTTTGGTAAGGGGCTGCAATGTGTTTTCTGTTGCTTTCCCTGTTTCCTCCTTCCCACTCCCCACTCTGCTGTGACCTTTCCTCCGGAATCCAAGTTAATAAATGTCACATTTTCCAGCCTATTTTTACTCCGGGTAACGTGCCCTCCCCCAGTCCCCTAAGCTACTGCTCCCGGCTTCTCTTACCACTGCAATTGCTTTCACCCCCACGCTCCCTGGTACCCCCCTCACTGACTCCCAGTCACTCACCCAGTCAACATGGAGCACTGCGTGCCCACTCCGTGCCTGCTAGGTGGTGTGGGGGGAGAGCAAAGAAGGGAAGCCCCGGCCCCAGTCCCTGTCCTCAAGCAGCCTACACTCTCCAGGTGGAGCAGAGACAGGGATGCTCAGAAGCTTAACCAACCATGCAAGAGTTAACCAGCCATGCAGGCGGTCTCATGAGGTGCCAGGATTAATTGCCAAAAGAGGGACAGGAAGAGTTAGAGCTTGAGTTCAGAGAGGCGGGGGGTGGGGCACTCTGGGCTGAAGAGGACTAGAAAGGTTCAAGGCATGAGGCAGGTCTGGGAGGTCTGGAGAGAAGGGGAGAGAGAGGGGAGAAGCTCTAGGCTTCACCCATGCTCCCCTCCACCTAGTTCACCCGGTCCCTTCTCCTCCTCCCCTCCCCCTCCTTACTCAGTCTCATCCCC
>NW_022635026.1:0-2791 GCF_010015895.1 Lontra canadensis | reverse complement strand
CGCCTCCCCCCTTGCAGTACCGAGGTGCGTCCAGGCAGGTGGTGCCTGCTTGCTCCTGGGGCACCTGTCCCCCTCGGGAGGAGGAGTCTCTAGGTGTGGGGATCATTGGTCACACACGAGTAACTGGAAGACTTCCACGATGAACAGAATGTCCCCTGTGCTTGACAGGTGCGCGGTGGGACCAGAGGCTGAAGCGGTTAGCATGGCCGGCCTGCTGGGCGCCCTCAGATGGGAACACACCCGGGAGTTTGCCAGCGGCCAGGGAGGTAGGACACTCCATGAGGAGGGGACGGTGTGTGGAACAAGGGGTCACAGGAGGCCACCCATGTCCCATGGACGACAGGACAGGGAGCTCCCGCACGCCCTCTGTGGGGGCACTCAGAACTGCAGCTGGACACCCAGCATCTTCCTCAAATACAGTTAATTCTTCCCATCAGCAGGGAGGTTAAAACATTTTTATATTGTAGCTAACAAGAATATATCACAGTAAAAAAGCAAACATTGCATGATTTTTTTTTTTTTAGGATGGAATTTTTGAAAGTGAGGTATGTTTTGTGTCTCCCCAGGCCTTGCTGAAATATCCGTGGCAGTGTCGGCACTCGGGCCCGAAGGACGGGAGCTTCAAGGGGCTATTGATGGTGAGGGGTCACTCCGGGGAGGTTCTCATCTGGGGGTGAGCTGGGAGCAGACCCGCGTTGGAAACAAGCGAGGCGGACGGTTCGCGAAGGACTGAAGCCAGGAGGCCGGCTTGGAACCTGCCGGAACGGCCAACGTAGAGGCCCCGTGGAGGGGAGGAAGGCTGGGAGGAGCAGAGGGGTCCACCCGGAAAGACCTCTGAGGCTCAGAGCCTGTGGCACTGGCTGGGACTGCAGGCCCCGTGAAGCATTTGGCATCTGCACCCCGCTCACCACGCCACCGTGCTGTGTGCTCACGACATCAGTAACCGCACAGTGCGGCCCCACGGAGTGCTTCCCGCACATCCGGCAGTCTGTGGGCTCACATTCTCTGGAGCAGTTCACCCTCGAGACAGCTGCTGAAGCAAGAGCATGGCTCAGACAGGTGCTCAGGAGCACATCTGGAGCACAAGGCCCCTCCAGCCTGTCACTGTCCCCTTGGTCCCAGGTGGTCAGAGGTTCTGTACAGGTGTTTTGGGAGAGAAGGCAAATGAGCAGCAACTCGCGCAAAACTTTGTCCTTTTACTCGGAAAGGAATGCGCTCACCAAAATTTCCATCCTTGCTCATGGACAGGAACCGGGCCGCCTGGCCCACGTGGCCGCAGGGAGCCTGGGAAGGTGAGCCGTCATCAGGAAGCATGGCCGCCCCACACGCTCAGGGTCTTCTCAGGGAACAGGGGGGTATGGTGGACACGTATTGGCTGACGTGGCTGTCCCCACCGTCCTGGGATGTGATTACCATTTTCATAATTTGACGGAGGAGGGGATTAAGGGACAGACAAGCCAGGTCATTTCTTTCCTGAAGACTACATAGAAGACGGGGAACTGTATCTCTGTGAGATCATAGGCAACCTGAGAGCAGGACCGTGTGTTTGTCCTTTGCCCTGTGTAGCTGTCACCCCATCACCAGACAGAATGTCACTTGGCTCGATGCCTGATCAAATGCCTTGTTGATGGCCCAGTAAAGTCCTATGCACATCTCAGGCTTCCCCGTCCTCCGTCTCAGAGGAAAGAGTTCTGGAAGCCTCCCCACCCTGGCATGCGGTTCCTCTGGGCCCAGGCAGCGTGGGTGTGCCAGGAGGACCAGGTTTGGCCAACTACCAGCCCAGCCACAATCAGCTGAGCTCACCAGGACCGAACAAGGCCTGAAGTGTCTCAAGGAGTGTTTTTAACAAGTTGTAAAAAATATCTCACCAAGTTCCATCACTGCCTAGAATTGATGCAGCTGGTGAAAAGCAGTCACGATCCCGTGAATCATTTGTCTGTTTACAAGAACATTTCATTCACCTCCTTCCAGAAGGATGCACAGAACACGCTTTAAAAGAAGACGTAACTGGTACCGACATATGGGAAGGCTGTGTTGCATTCCGATTCCTCACTGGCTCATGCGGTGTGTGCAAAAGAAGGGAAACTTGTAATTACAGGGGATTTAAAAAAAAATACTGACAGATAGTTTGTCTTAAGAAGAAACATAGGCAACTGCAGAACAATGACCTTGTCTCCCTGTGGTCTGCTCTTGGGTCAGAAACGTGGCCGGTACCCTGCCATGTGATTACTGGCTTCTGGCCCAGCTGGCTCACTCTTGAAGAAAGGGCGTATGTCTCGGCCTCCTGCAGAACCACCCCGCTCTTGCCTCCTGTCGCTCCTGCTAAGGCTGAGCACAGATCTCCGTATTATGGCACATGAACTAAGGAATAAACCTCTGGAAGAAAGTCGGAATATCCCTGATGGGGAAGTCTTTCCTGCTACAGCGACCATCCGTATGACAGTTGGGCTTAAGGAGGAAGAGGGGGGAGCTTGGACGACCAGGGTTGCATCAGCCAGCGAACTGAGCAACCGTGCCACATAACAAAGCATCCCGACCCTCAGTGGCTTGAGAAAAAGGCTATTTCTTCTTATGACCAGGGCTCTGCAGGTTGACCTCGCTACAGCTGATCTAGGCTACCCTCGTTCTGGGGCGGGTGAGTGGGGCATGGCTCCAGGCTCCCGGGTGGACTCGGTCTTTTCCTCGGGTTTCTCCAGAGGCCACATCTGAAGTGGCGCCTCTGCCTGGTGCATAACCTTCTCGGAGGATCCCAGGAATGCAAGCTCGCCCAACTCCAGGGCACAAGGACGTG
>NW_022635025.1:0-2792 GCF_010015895.1 Lontra canadensis | reverse complement strand
ACAAAGTGATAGAAAAGAAGGATCAGGAGGAGGCTTGGAACAAACAGCTTAGAAGCCATGAACACAGAATTAGAGAAATGAATGATATCATGAAGCATTCCAATGTCAGAATTATTGGGATCCCTGAGGGGGTGGAGAAAGAGAAAAGCCTAGAAGATACAGTTGAACAAATTCTGGATGAAAATTTCCGCAATCTGGGGAATGGAACAAGTGCTCGTGTCCTAGAGGCAGAAAGGAAACCCCTCCAGATCAATGAGGGTAGAAAGACCTCCAGAAACTTAATTGTGAAATTCACAGATCATATTTTTAGACAAGAGGTCCTAAGGGCAGCTAGGGAGAAGAGATTCCTTAAGTACAGAGGAAGGCCCATCAGAATATTGTCAGACCTGTCCACAGAAACCTGGCAAGCCAGAAAAGTGCTGGCAAGACATATTCAGGGCAATAAATGAGAAGAACTTACAGCCAAGAATACTTTATCCAGCAAGGCTGACATTCAGAATGAATGGAGAGATAAAGGGCTTCCAAGACTGGCAAGGTTTAAAAGAGTATGTGACCACCAAGCTGACACTACAAGAAATATTAAGGGTGGTTCTATAAAAGAAGAAAAGCCCAAGAGTGACATAGAACAAAAGATTTACAGAGACATCTATAGAAACAAGGACATCACAGGCAACATGATGTCAATAAAAACATATCTTTCAATAATCACTCTCAACAGGAATGGCCTAAATGCTCCCATAAAACAGCACAGGAGTGCGGACTGGATAAAACGACAGACCAGTCCATATGTTGTCAACAAGAGACGCATTTGGAATCTAAAGATACATCCAGACTGAAAGTGAAGGGATGGAGAAGCATCTCTCATGCCAACGGGTCTCAAGAGAAAGCTGGGGTAATGGTTCTCACATCAGGAAAATTAGATTTTAAGCTAAAGACTGTAGTCAGAGATACAGAAGGACACTGCATCATTCTAAAAGGGTCTATCTACCAAGAAGATCTAACAATTGTAAATATTTATATCCCCAATATGAGAGAAGCTAACTACATAAGACAACTGTTAATCAAGATAAATAGTTATATTGATATGAATATATGAATATTAGGGGATGTTAACATGCCACTCTCAGTAATAGACATATCATAGCAGAAAATGAGTAAAGAAACAAGAGCTTTGAATGCACACTGGAACAGATGGACTTCATAGATATATACAGAACATTCCACCCTAAAACAACAGAATACTCATTCTTGTGAATGCACATGGAAGTTTGTCCAGAATAGACTGCATACTGGGTCACAGATCAGGACTCAACCTATATCAAAAGATTGAGACTATCCCCTGCATATTCTCGGACCACAATGCTTTTTAAGCGGAGCGTAACCACAAGAAAAAGTTTGGAAGGAATTCAAACACTTGGAAGCTAAAGACCACCCTGCTTAAGAATGTTTGGATCAACCAGGAAATCAACGAAGAGCTTAAACAATTCATGAAAGCCAAAGAGAATGAAGACACCTCGGTCCAAAACCTATGGGATACAGCAAAGGCTGTCCTAAGGGGAAAATACATAGCCATCCATGCCTCACTCCAAAAACCATGAAAAATCCAGAATACATCAGCTTTCTTTACACCTTAAAGAACTGGAAAATCAACAACAAATTAAGCCAACCCTATGTACAAGAAGTGAAATAATCAAGATTAGTACAGAGATCAATGAGATGGAAACTAGAGATACATTAGAATGCATCAACAAAAGTAGAAGCTGTTTCTTTGAAAGAATCAATAAGATAGATAAAGCATTGCTGAAACTAATCCAAAAGAAAACAGAGAGGACCCACATTAATAAAATGATGAATGAAAAGGGAGAGATCACGACAAACACCAAGGAAATAGAAACAACCATCAGAAAATTTAAAAAAACAGTTATATGCCTATAAGTTAAGCAACATAGACAAAATGGACGCTTTCCTTGAAGCCTGTAAACTTCCAAGATGGAATCAAGAAGAAATTGACAACCTGAATAGACCAATATCTAGTAACAAGATTAAAGCAGTGATGAAAAACCTCCCCCCCAAGAAAAAACAGGAGCCCAGGAGCTGAAAGATTCACTGGGGGAAATGCTACCACACATTCAAAGAAAAAATAATTCCTGTTCTCTTGAAGCTGTTTCAAAAAATAGAAAGAGAAGGAAAACTTCCTGACTCTTTCTCGAAGCCAGCATTACCTTGATCCCCCAAACCAGGCAAAGACACTATCAAAAAAAAAAAAAAGGAGAATTTCAGACCAATATCCCTGATGAATATGGATGCCAAGATTCTCAACAACATTCTAGCTAATAGGATCCAAAAGTACATTAAGAAGGTTATCCACCATGACCAGGTGGGGTTTATCCATGGGATGCAAGGGTGCTTCAACATTCGCAAAACAATCAATGTGATAGAACAAATCAATGGGAGAAGAGAGACAAAACACATGGTCCTCTCAATTGATGCAGAAAAAAACATTTGACAAGAAAAAGCATCTGTTCCTGATTAAAATGCTTCAAAGTATAGGAAGATGGAGGGAACATTCCTCAACTTCATAAAATCTATGAAAAACCCACACTGAATATCATCCTCAATGGGGAAAAGATGGCAGCCTTCCCACTGAGATCAGGAACATGACAAGGATGCCCACTCTCACCACTGTTGTATAACATAGTATTGGAAGTCCTAGCAACAGCAATCAGACAATAAAAAGAAATAAAATGTATTCGAATTGGCAAAGAAGAAGTCAAATTCTCTCTCTTCACAAA
>NW_022635024.1:0-2792 GCF_010015895.1 Lontra canadensis | reverse complement strand
TGTGTATGACAGCTCACGTGTCCCCTGTGGGCCTCGCTGGAGCTTTGACACTGGATGTAGGGCTAAGTGGGTCCAAGTATGATTGCTTTCCTTGTCAAGTGACCATGAATATGGACTGCCTACTGCCCCCAGACGGCTGCGTTTCAAGGTGTAGCTCGTGGCTCCCTACTGCTGCCCTGAGTCCTTGGGCTGGTCCTCACAGCCTGCGCACCAGGGTGACCCTCGGCCCTGGAACGTCTGGGATGTCAGCCACAGTCAGGCACATTTTCCCAGGGAAGAAACTGCCCCTGAGTGGCCAGACCATTCCACTCACTCATTCATTCAAAATGTGTTTTCTCAGGGAGCAGTTTCTGTGCTTGGTATTGAAGATAGAAATTATAGCAAAACAGATTTGTTCCCTGCCTTCAAGTTTACAGCTTAGATAGGAACACAATTGAATGACCACTCTAAAGACACAGAATTACGAACTATAATGGATACTGTGGTAGAAAATTACAGGGATCTTTGGGAGCATGTGACGGATGCTTGGGCAGCTGACATCTGAAAGCATTGTACTCTAAGTAGCGGCATTCCAGGCAGAGCAAGTAGCAGGTGTAAAGGCCCCGAGGTTGGAGCGTCAGACCCCTGGGACACAACAGTCATCATCATAACAACAGCGGAGATTACACAGGGCTCACTGCTGTGAGGACACCTCACATTTTCTCAGTGCGGCCTTAGGAGTGAGGACTACTCGTTGAGCAACAGCCCATTCTGTAAATGTGGATTCTGAATCACATGGGGAGAAATGCCATGGGAACATCCCTGAAGGGACATGCAGACCTGGTTATGAAAAAGGAAATAAAGGCTGAATGTCCAACAAAGAAATGTCACTCTTTGGGCTCATGTAGGACTTTGACCAGGGATGAGGCCTCGACCCAAAGAGGACACGTATTCTGGGCCTACTGGCCCTGGAGACCATGGCTCTGGAGAGGAAGGTGGAAGGAAGGTGAGCTCTGAGAGGAGAGGTTGAGACTGCGCAGAGCCTCTGCTCACTCCTCGCACTTCCCCATGCTTAGGAGTGGGTGGAAAGGAAATGTCCAGAATGCAAGGAGGACAGAGGGGCTCTAACAGTTCTCAGAGTGGCTGCCCATTACGATCACCTGAGAGGCTGTGGAAGGACTGCTTCCTGGCTCTTAGCTTCAGAGCCTGGAGCACAGCCGCAAGTTAGGATGATCAGACTCCACAGGTGACTCATGAGTGGCAGAGACTGTGATCCACAGACAAAGTTAATCTCTGTGCAAACCTACAGTGTCTCCGCCCGAGGGTCCTACTTCATTTTCATCTGTTACGTTTTTATCTACCCTGTAAAAAAACCCCGTTGATTCCACGACTCATCTTAAGTACCTGTTGATTTTCATATCCTCCTTGGGAGAAATCAAGGTCTAACCTGGGTTGCCCCTTCTCCCGTTAGCTGTGATTTTTCTCAAGATATTTTTGGATGGTGAGGCTGCAGTTGAAGCCATAGAAGTCCTCACCTTTCTAAGGCTGGCCAGAGGAAGTGAGCGAGAGCGGGTCACTGAGCCCCAGTGTGGAGGTGAGGGTTCCAAGAGCATCACACATAACTGTTCAGAGCTTTCTCCTCTACCTCTATCCATCCATCCATCAGTCCGGCCATCCCTGCATCCCTCCCTCTAGCCCCCCCACAAGGACCAGCTTTTTTTTTTTCTTAAATTTTTATTTGTTTGACATACAGAGATCACAAGTAGGCAGAGAGGCAGGCAGAGAGAGAGGAGGAAGCAGGCTCCCCACTGAGCAGAGAGCCCGATGCGGGGTTCAATCCCAGGACCCTGGGATCATGACCTGAACCAAAGGCAGAGGCTTTAACCCACTGAGCCACCCAGGTGCCCCAAGGACCAGCTTCTGATGGACATCTCTGCAGAAGCCTGTGCACTCAGAGCCGACGGCGCGGGAACCAGCATCCAGACCCGCCCCTCCCAGGGAGACAGAGGTACAGTCTGACTGACCAAATCTGATCATGATGGAATAGGTTTACTCAGAGCTGAACAGGAGTGGATGTTGTACAGTCAGTTAATCTGGATACAGGAATTGAGCTTAGGTGAATTCTTAAAAAAAAAAAATTCATTTTTTCATGGCTAAAAATTTCCTAAAGTCAATATAGTCAAAACACTGGAATCTGGGAAAGAAACCATTGTGGACTATCTACCTTCATCTTTACATCTTGGAGAATCCATATGTGAAAAGAGAAGTCTCCAGAAATGGGTCTCAAATTGTGCTGTTTATTCTTTTTTAAACTTTTATCTTTTTAAAAATATTGTATTTATTATTTGACAGAGATCACAAGTAGGCAGAGAGGCAGGCAGAGAGAGAGGGGGAAGCTGGCTCCCTGCTGAGCAGAGAGCCTGATTCGGGGCTTGATCCTAGGACCCCGAGATAATGACCTGAGCTGAAGGCAGAGGCTTAACATACTGAGAGCCACCCAGGCACCCCTGGTGCTATTTTTTCTTAAAAACTGAAGCCTCAGAACAGAAGGTCTTGGAGAAGACATGTCCAGCTGGCACTCTCTGAGGCCTCTTGTTAACAGGACCAGAGCTGCCGGGGTCCTCCCATCACACACAGAAGGAGCGGGTTCCTGCCCTGGGGGGAGGCCCTGGCAGGTGGACGCACTGCCCAGACACGTCCCCTCCCGCTGCTCCCCTGGCCGCCCTGCGTGGGTCTCAGTCCCCATGAGCGTCCCCCTCCTCCTCTCACGGCTCGTGGGTGGGTCCTCATGGTCCTCAGCCTCACCCCTGCCC
>NW_022635023.1:0-2794 GCF_010015895.1 Lontra canadensis | reverse complement strand
TCCCTAGGTAATAATTACTTTGCACTGATATCAATCACCTAGAATTTATACCATTGTGAGATGACTTTCAGAGATTCCAAATCAGATAACCCAAAAACTGTCCTCTGAGGTGTTGGCAAGCATAGTTCTACACAATATCCTTTCATGGAATCTTACATAAGGTTACACATCCTTTCAAGTGTTTCCACTAATTCTACTAAAAAAAAAAAAGACAAAGAATATGTTTGTGTACTTTAGTTACTAAGAACTAATAATCATATTATATATATATAAGAAACAAGTGATTTGTTTGTTTAAAAGAGTTTGCAACTTCAGAACCATAATTATTTTAGTGTAGAGAGATTTAGAATACACAGTGATTGTACACATATATATTTGAGCACCTCTAAATAATACGGGGTTTTTTTGAAATTTCATGCAATGAACAAGCATTTGTAGGTAGATAAATCGGAAAAAAAGTAGACAGATACTTCGAGAGATGAAAAAAAATAATTACTTGTGGATATACTTGTAGTTTGAATTTAGATTGAAGTTGGGTTTGTACTGTTTTATTGCAAAAGCACATTACAGATAATATGGCATCCAAACTAGACCTAGCTCTAATTTTGCAACTTAGAAATAAAAACCTGTCTTGAGTAAATTTTGACTCTGTGAGGCTCATCTATTGATGAGCAAATCAAAATGGATGGAATTAGGGGGCATTATGTTAAGTGAAATGAAATCAGAGAAACACAATTATCCTATGGTTTTACTCACATGTGGAACATAAGAATTAGTGCAGAGGACAATGCTGGTGGGGGGGGGAAATAAATGGGAAGAAATCAGAGTGAGACAAACCATATGAGACTCCTGACACTGGTAAAAAAAACAAAAACAAAAACAAACCTGAGTGTTGTGGAAAGGGAGGTGAATAGGGGGCTGGAATAACTGAATGAGGGACATTAAAGAGAGCATGTGATATGATGAACACCAGGTGATATATTCTACTAATTAATATATATGGAGAGAGAGAGAGAGAGAGAAAGAGAGAGAGAGAGAGTGTGTGTATATATATATATATATTTATATTCAATTAGCCAAGGTATCATACTATATATATATATATATATATATATATATATATATTGAATATAAATAATACTAAAAAAATGAAACATAAACTCACATCTGTTAAAGTGATTATTATCAAAGAGATAAAAAGTGTTGGCCAGAATACAGAGAAAAGGGAATCCTTTTACACTGTTCTTGGGAATGCAAATTGGTATAGCCACTTTGTAAAAGTATATGGGAGTTCCTCAAATAATTAAAAATAAAAATACCACTTGATCCCACAGTCCCATTTGTAGGTATATATACAAAGGACATAAAATTTATGTATTTTTAAAGATTTTTAAAATTTCATTTATTTGACAGAGAGATAGAGTTCAAGTAAGCAGAGCAGCAGGCAGAGGGAGAGAGAATCAGGCTCTCTGTTAAGCAGGGAGCCTGATGCGGGGCTCGATCCCAGGACCTTGGAATCATGACCCAAACTGAAGGCAGCTGCCCAACCAACTGAGCCAACCATGGGCCCCTAAAATTTATATCTTGAAGCAATATCTGCACTCTTATGATTATGGTAACATTATTTCCAATAACCAAGATATGTGAATAAAACTAAGTGTTCATCAACAAATGAATGGATAAAGTGTGAAATATGTATATTAAACCCAAAGATTCCATCAAAAGACTGCTAGAACCGATAAATGAATGCATAAATATTAGGGTTAAAAAAAAAAACAAACAACAAAGGACAGAATCAATTCCATTTCTATACACCAATAATGAAGCACCAGAGAAACAAATTAAGAAATCAAACTCTTTTACAATTAAATCAAAGAAATAAGATACCTGGGGATAAACTTAAACAAAGAGGTAAAAGACCTGCACTCTGAAAATTATAAAACACCGATGAAAGGAATTGAAGAGAACACA
Source organism: Lontra canadensis (assembly GCF_010015895.1). Classification (NCBI taxonomy): domain Eukaryota; kingdom Metazoa; phylum Chordata; class Mammalia; order Carnivora; family Mustelidae; genus Lontra; species Lontra canadensis. Next base: position 823 of record NW_022635023.1, on the reverse strand, counting down.
AAGAAATGGAAAGACAGTCCATGGTGATGGAGTGGAAGAGCAAATATTTTTAAAATTATTAAACATGTTTACTACCCAAAACAGTCTACATATTTAATTCAATCCCTGTCAAACTACCAATAGTATTTTTCACAGGACTGTAACAAATAGCCAAAATAATGTTGGGGGGGAGGGGAAAAAGCAAAGATGAAGGCATCACAGTATTACACTTCAAGATATATTACAAAGTCGTAGCAGTCAAGACATATGGTACTGATATAAAAATGGACACATAGACCACTAGAACAGAATAGAAAACCCATAAATGAACCCATAACTGTATGGTCAATTAATCTTCAAGAAAGCAGGAAAAATATTCAATGGAAAGAAGACAATGTCTTCAACAAATGGTGTTGGGGAAACTGGACAGCAACATGCCTTGTAAAAGGAAATAGTTCTATTTGCAAATATATAGATGAAAGTGGAGGACATTATGTTAAGTAGAATAAGCCAGATACCGAAATACAAACTTTTCTCAATTACACTTGCATGTGGAATCTAAAATGGTAAACTCTTAGAAATAGTTAGTCAAATGACTGTTGCCAAAAGCTGAAGGGATGAAGAAGTTGGTAAGATTGGGTTAAACGCTTTAAAATTTCCATTATGCAAGATGAGTACATTGTGGAGATCTCATTTACAGCTAAGTGAATATAATTGACCATACTGTATTTTATAGTCAAAATTTCTAGGAAAGTCAATCATAAGGGACCTCAGTAGCAAACAGAAAAGAAAGATAGAAAAGTAACCATGTAACTTGCTGAATATATTAACTGGCTTGATTGTG
>NW_022635022.1:0-2794 GCF_010015895.1 Lontra canadensis | reverse complement strand
ATGGCAAAGGGAACAAGCATCAAAATCCAGGAGGTTCAGAGAACCCCACTCAAAATCAATAAGAATAGGTCCAGACCCCGTCACCTAATAGTCAAATTTACAAGTCTTAGTGACAAAGAGAAAATCCTGAAAGCAGCCCGGGAGAAGAAGTCTGTAACATACAATGGTAAAAATATTAGATTGGCAGCAGACTTATCCACAGAGACCTGGCAGGCCAGAAAGAGCTGGCATGATATATTCAGAGTACTAAATGAGAAAAACATGCAGCCAAGAATACTATATCCAACTAGGCTATCATTGAAAATAGAAGGAGAGATTAAAAGCTTCCAGGACAAACAAAAACTGAAAGAATTTGGAAACACCAAGCCAGCTCTACAGGAAATATTGAAAGGGGTCCTCTAAGCAAAGAGAGAACCTAAAAGTAGTAGATCAGAAAGGAACAGAAACAATATACAATAGCAGTCACCTTACAGGCAATACAATGGCACTAAATTCATATCTCTCAATAGTTACCCTGAATGTTAATGGGCTAAATGCCCCAATCAAAAGACACAGGGTATCAGAATGGATAAAAAAACAAAATCCATCTATATGTTGCCTACAAGAAACTCATTTTAAACCCGAAGACACTTTCAGATTTAAAGTGAGGGGGTGGAAAAGAATTTACCATGCTAATAGACATCAGAAGAAAGCAGGAGTGGCAATCCTTATATCAGATCACTTAGATTTTAAACCAAAGACTATAATAAGAGATGAAGATGGACACTATATCATACTCAAAGGATCTGTCCAACAAGAAGATCTAACAATTGTAAATATCTATGCCCCTAACGTGGGAGCAGCCAACTATATAAACCAATTAATAACAAAATCAAAGAAACACATCGACAATCATACAATAATAGTAGGGGACTTTAACACTCCCCTCACTGAAATGGACAGATCATCCAAGCAAAAGATCAACAAGGAAATAAAGGCCTTAAAGGACACACTGGACCAGATGGACATCACAGATATATTCAGAACATTTCATCCCAAAGCAACAGAATACACATTCTTCTCTAGTGCACATGGAACATTCTCCAGAATAGATCACATCCTTGGTTCTAAATCAGGTCTTAACTGTTATCAAAAAATTGGGATCATTCCCTGCATATTTTCAGACCACAATGCTCTGAAGCTAGAACTCAATCGCAAGAGGAAATTTGGAAAGAACCCAAATATATGGCGACTAAACAGCATCCTTCTAAAGAATGAATGGGTCAACCAGGAAATTAAAGAAGAATTGAAAAAATTCATGGAAACAAATGATAATGAAAATACAACGGTTCAAAATCTGTGGGACACAACAAAGGCAGTCCTGAGAGGAAAATATATAGCGGTACAAGCCTTTCTCAAGAAACAAGAAAGGTCTCAGGTACACAACCTAACCCTACACCTAAAGGAGCTGGAGAAAGAACAAGAAAGAAACCCTAAACCCAGCAGGAGAAGAGAAATCATAAAGATCAGAGCAGAAATCAATGAAAGAGAAACAAAAAAAAACCATAGAACAAATCAACGAAACTAGGAGCTGGTTCTTTGAAAGAATTAATACGATTGATAAACCCCTGGCCAGACTCATCAAAAAGAAAAGAGAAAGGACCCAAATAAATAAAATCATGAATGAAAGAGGAGAGATCACAACTAACACCAAAGAAATACAGACAATTATAAGAACATACTATGAGCAACTCTACGCCAACAAATTTGACAATCTGGAAGAAATGGATGCATTCCTAGAGGCATATAAACTACCACAACTGAACCAGGAAGAAATAGAAAGCCTGAACAGACCCATACCCAGTAAGGAGATTGAAACAGTCATCAAAAATCTCCAAACAAACAAAAGCCCAGGGCCAGATGGCTTCCCGGGGGAATTCTACCAAACATTTAAAGAAGAACTAATTCCTATTCTCCTGAAACTGTTCCAAAAAATAGAAATGGAAGGAAAACTTCTAAACTCATTTTATGAGGCCAGCATCACCTTGATCCCAAAACCAGACAAGGATCCCATCAAAAAAGAGAACTATAGACCAATATCCTTGATGAACACAGATGCAAAAATTCTCACCAAAATACTAGCCAATAGGATTCAACAGTACATTAAAAGGATTATTCACCACGACCAAGTGGGATTTATTCCAGGGCCGCAAGCCTGGTTCAACATCCACGAATCAATCAATGTGATACAACACATTAATAAAAGAAAGAACAAGAACCATATGATACTCTCAATAGATGCTGATAAAGCATTTGACAAAGTACAGCATCCCTTCCTGATCAAAACTCTTCAAAGTGTAGGGATAGAGGGCACATACCTCAATATTATCAATGCCATCTATGAAAAACCCATCGCAAATATCATTCTCAATGGAGAAAAACAGAAAGCTTTTCCGCTAAGGTCAGGAACACGGCAGGGATGTCCGTTATCACCACTGCTATTCAACATAGTACTAGAATTCCTAGCCTCAGCAATCAGACAACAAAAAGAAATTAAAGGCATCCAAATCGGCAAAGAAGAAGTCAAACTATCACTCTTCGCAGATGATATGATACTATATGTGGAAAACCCAAAAGACTCCACTCCAAAACTGCTAGAGCTTGTACAGGAATTCAGTAAAGTGTCAGGATATAAAATCAATGCACAGAAATCAGTCGCATTTCTCTACACCAACAACAAGACAGAAGAAAGAGAAATTAAGGAGTCCATCCCATTTACAATTGCACCCAAAACTATAAGATACCTAGGAATAAA
>NW_022635021.1:0-2796 GCF_010015895.1 Lontra canadensis | reverse complement strand
TAATTTTATAATAACCGATATTAAAATGCTTTACTTGAACTCTCAATGGACACAAAAGTGGTGAAGCCTTGACAAAAGAAGATGGAAACATATGGGAACTAAACATTCATGCAGGGGAAAAAACACAAACTTGGGGACAATCTGTTACATAGACTAAGAGCAATATTTATTTAAATGCACGTGATGAATATTTTTACCACCTAGGCTTTTGTTAGAAAAAATTACAATATTCCTAAAGAATTATGGGATTTGTTTAACTTGGAAATTAAGTAAAACAAGGTAATGTTGTATTTCTGGAAAGGATGCAGGTGTTTCCCTCCTTGCAGACAGGCAGATACAGAGAATTACAACTTTCCAGAGCAGAAACTTCCACAGAAACCAGTCTTGGGTTTGGGAAACCTGAGCTGTAATTTGTGAATTGTTTGATGGTTTACTGTGGTTATGACTCTGATAAGAACTCTGATGGAGTAAAAGGCCCGCAAAACAAAAACAAACTCCAAGGGGACAAAGCCACAGGGAGCCTCTATGCATTTGTGAGTTTTACCTCCAGGGGCTCTACCAGGTCCTCATAGTTAATAGTGAAGAAAAATTTCCTCATGCCACTAGCAGGAGAAAGGGAAACATAACCATTTTGAGAATACTTTTTTATCTATATAAGAACAATTCAAATCACTGATGGAAAGTATTGATGAACAGGAGAATTGGAGAGACTCCTTATTCATGCATAAAAAGATTCAATATAATCAAGATGCAGTTCTTCACAAGTTTGTCTGTAGATTCAAGACAATCACAGTCAAAATCTCATGCAGTTAATTTATGGATATCAGCAAACTGATTCTAAATTTTCTTCAGAGGGCTGAAGATCAAGAATAGTCAACATCATTTTAAAGGAGAAGAACAAAGTCCAAACACAGATAATACTCTTTGTATGAAAGGGAGAGCATTCAGGAACCTGTGGTTGGGAAGCTGAAATAGCCTGGAATTCCCTCTTTTATCTTTCAGTGATAAGTAGAAATAATAAATAGTAGATAAATTAACAGAAATACCCGAATGTGACACACTTAGGCCCTTAGAGTGCAAAACTTAAGAAGTCACTCACTTGAAGACTCATGGAAGTTCATGGTTGAGGCTTGCACAAAGCTAGGAATGAACGTCTCCTGACATCATGTGCCCTGGAGGCATCAACTGGTTGTGCTGGTTCCAGTGCTTACACTATGTCAAAAACAATTATTTATTCTTTTCTCATGATATGGCTATATTTCAGTTTGGAGAATAGCAAATCTCAGTGAAAGATAGTAATGAAAGAGTATTAAAAAGAAAAAAAATCTGGACACTAATGACAAATTTGCAACCATTTGTCCAGCAAATCAATTTTTATTTTGTATTTATAGATCTCAGTTATACTACCAAATCTGTTACAATTTCACTTTCCTCATTTACATTTTGTATTCACTTAAACTTGTTTATTGAGTTCCTACCTAATGTGTCATGTGTTAGGCAATTGATTATATATTGGTGAAGTAAGCAGAAAAGCTGACTGCCCTTTTGGAGTTAATGAAAATTGGGAGAGCAAGAGACATTTAACATGTACATAACTAAGGTTATAAGGATTTATCATTGTGGTAAGGACAATAAAAAAACAAACACGATGCAGGAATATCTATTATTATTGGTTCATGTTAGAGAAAACTATGATCATCTCCAAGACGTAAGATATGGTGGGGGATCAACAATATAGCAAAAATTTGGGGGTGCAGAGTGGTTTAGAAGAATTCCTGACTGAATTCCCAAAATATTTCTTTGAATATTAAATATTAAAGTTAAAAATGAAATAAAAATAGGAAGATATTTTTCAAGCATATAGAATAAAAACAAATCACATTTGGTCATACCAAGAAGATACTACTAATAAAGTTCTTTCTTTCTTTCTAGTTTTGTCCCATGCCAGCTTTAGTAAAATTCATATTGCTCCTTGACTACTCTTCCTCTGCTCTTGTCTTTCTTCTTTTTCTTCCTTCCGCTACTCTTCCTTTTTATTCTTAAGATTGATCTCATTTTGATTTCTTCTCATTTAAAGCTAATCTTGGAGGGGCATATGGTTGGCTCAGTTCTTGAGTTTCAGCTCAGGTCAGGATCTTTTCATTCCTGGGACCCAGCCCAGAATTGGGTTCTATGCTCAGCAGGGAGACTTCTTGAAAAATCTCTGCTTCTGCACAACACCCCATTCTCTCTCTCTCTCTCACACATAAACATAATTTCTTTCTCTCTAAAATAAACAAATCTTTAAAAAAAACCTACTCCTGGATATTTTAAGGTTTTGATGCTGTTGTCAATGAGGTCTGGTCTCTATATTTCCATTTCATTGTTTTCATAATGTACATAGTCTTAATGTTTCACTGTAGAGAAATTTTAAACATAGAGAAAATTTTAAGGAGTAAATAAAAATCGCCCACAATATGTTATCTGGTTAATATTTGCAGCATATTTCAGGTTTATGTTTATATTTATAAAATCAAGCATTTTTGTTGGTCATATATAATGATTATATTTTATAATGATTGCTCACTTATAAAGGAAATTATTGTTTTTCTATATGTAGCTTGTATATGCCATTATCAATTGTATCTAATTCCTAACACTTTTAATCAAATGCTTTATCTTCATCTATTGAAGTATTTTGTTATTTTCATATTTCACCAATTGATGGATAAGAGTAGATTTATATATATTTTTGGAACAGGAATATCCTTGTGTTCTTGGGATAGAATTTTTCTATTCATGGTATGTTACTTCCAA
>NW_022635020.1:0-2796 GCF_010015895.1 Lontra canadensis | reverse complement strand
TTAAAAAAAATAAAAATAAAGGGGGAGGAGTCAAGATGGCGGAGAAGTAGCAGCTGAGACTACTTCAGGTAGCAGGAGATCAGCTAGATAGCTTATCTAAAGATTGTAAACACCTACAGATCCAATGGGAGATTGAAGAGAAGAAGAACAGCAATTCTAGAAACAGAAAATCAACCACTTTCTGAAAGGTAGGACTGGCGGAGAAGTGAATCCAAAGTGGCGGGAAGATAAACCGCGGGGGGAGGGGCCGGCTCCCGGCAAGCGGCGGAGCAACGGAGCACAAAATCAGGACTTTTAAAAGTCTGTTCCGCTGAGGGACATCGCTCCAGAGGCTTAACCGGGGTGAAACCCACACGGGGCCAGTGTGGCCTCAGGTCCCGCAGGGTCACAGAAGGATCGGGGGTGTCTGAGTGTCGCAGAGCTCGCAGGTATTAGAACAGGGAAGCCGGCTACAGAGACGGAGCCGAGGAGTGACTCTCAGCTCGGGCTTACCTTGAACCGGTCGCAGGCGCTGTGAGCTCGAAGCGCGGCCGGAGGCCAGGGTGACGGGAGTAATTGGGCGCTGTTCTCTGGGGGCGCACTGAGGAGTGGGACCCCTAGCTCTCGGCTCCTCTGGGCCGGAGACTGGGCGGCCGCCATCTTCATTCCCGTCCTCCAGACTCTACGGAAAGCGCTCAGGGAACAAAAGCTCCCGAAAGCAAACCCGAGCGAATTACTCAGCCCGGCCCCTGGTAAGGGCGGTGCGACTCCGCCTGGGGCAAAGACACTTGAGAATCACGACAACAGGCCCCTCCCCCAGAAGATCAACAAGAAACCCAGCCAGGACCAAGTTCACCTACCAACAAGTGCAGTTTCAATACCAAGGAGAGCAGCGGAATTCCAGAGGAGGAGAAAGCAAAGCACGGAACTCATGGCTTTCTCCCCATGATTCTTTAGCCTTGCAGTTAATTTAATTATTTTTCTTTTTCAATTTTTTTTCTCTTCTGCCAAATTTTTTATAACTTTTACCCTTTTCTTTTTTAACGTTTTTTAAACTAGTTTATCTAATATATATATATATATATATATATTTCTTTTTTTATATTTTTTCTTTATTCGTTTTCTTTTTTTAATTGTTTCTTTTTTTATCCTTTTTTTTTCTTTCTGAACCTCTTTTTAACCCCTTTCTCCCCCCTCACGATTTGGGACCTCTTCTGATTTGGTTAAAGCATATTTTCCTGGGGTTGTTGCCACCCTTTTAGTATTTTACTTGCTCCTTCATATACTCTTACCTGGACAAAATGACAAGGCGGAAAAATTCACCACAAAAAATAGAAAGAGAGGCAGTACCGAAAGCTAGGGACCTAATCAATACAGACATTGGTAATATGTCAGATCTAGAGTTCAGAATGACGATTCTCAAGGTTCTACCCGGACTCGAAAAAGGCATGGAAGATATTAGAGAAACCCTCTCTGGAGAGATAAAAGCCCTTTCTGGAGAAATAAAAGAACTAAAATCTAACCAAGTTGTAATCAAAAAAGCTATTAATGAGGTGCAGTCAAAAATGGAGGCTCTCACTGCTAGGATAAATGAGGCAGAAGAAAGAATAAGCGATATAGAAGACCAAATGACAGAGAATAAAGAAGCTGAGCAAAAGAGGGACAAACAGCTACTGGACCACGAGGGGAGAATTCGAGAGATAAGTGACACCATAAGATGAAACAACATTAGAATAATTGGGATTCCAGAAGAAGAAGAGAGAGGGGAGCAGAAGGTATATTGGAGAGAATTATTGTAGAGAATTTCCCCAATATGGCAAAGGGAACAAACATCAAAATCCAGGAGGTTCAGTGAACCCCCCTCAAAATCAATAAGAAGGGGTCCACATCCCGTCACCTAATAGTAAAATTTCCAAGTCTTAGTGACAAAGAGAAAATCCTGAAAGCAGCCTGGGAAAAGAAGTCTGTAACAGACAATGGTAAAAATATTAGATTGGCAGCAGACTTATCCACAGAGACCTGGCAGGCCAGAAAGAGCTGGCATGATATATTCAGAACACTAAACGAGAAAAACATGCAGCCAAGAAGACTATATCCAGCTAGGCTATCATTGAAATAGAAGGAGAGATTAAAAGCTTCCAGGACAAACAAAAACTGAAAGAATTTGCAAACACCAAACCAGCTCTACAGGAAATATTGAAAGGGGTCCTCTAAGCAAAGAGAGACCCTAAAAGTAGTAGATCAGAAAGGAACAGAGACAATATACAAGAACAGTCACCTTACAGGCAAAACAATGACACTAAATTCATATTTCTCAATAGTTACCCTGAATGTTAATGGGCTAAATGCCCCAATCAAAAGACACAGGGTATCAGAATGGATAAAAAAACAAAACCCATCTATATGTTGCCTACAAAAAACTCATTTTAGACCCGAAGACACCTCCAGATTTAAAGTGAGGGGGTGGAAAAGAATTTACCATGCTAATGGACATCGGAAGAAAGCAGGAGTGGCAATCCTTATATCAGATCAAATAGATTTTAAGCCAAAGACTATAATAAGAGATGAGGAAGGACACTATATCATACTCAAAGGATCTGTCCAACAAGAAGATCTAACAATTTTAAATATCTATGTCCCTAACTTGGGAGCAGCCAACTATATAAACCAATTAATAACAAAATCAAAGAAACACATCAACAATGATACAATAATAGTAGGGGACTTTAACACTCCCCTCACTGAAATGGACAGATCATCCAAGCAAAAGATCAACAAGGAAATAAAGGCCTTAAATGACACACTGGACCAGATGGA
>NW_022635019.1:0-2797 GCF_010015895.1 Lontra canadensis | reverse complement strand
TCTGCCCAGAAAGTATCTGCCACCTACATCTGACATCAGAAATCCTGTGAGGCGAACACAAATGTAGCTAAAGATCACTGGGCCATGAGTCCACAGCTCAACACACAAAGACAAGTCCCACTATGTGTACTAAAGAAATGATGCCTCATGGTCCAGGATGGACTTTTGGTTCATGCTGAAAGAGAACAGAACTCCTGAGGGATTTTAAGGAGTGTAGAGAAGCGGCAAGCTGAATTTTGGGATGTCCCCTGTGGTGGGGTATTGAATAAGGGTTTGTTGGGGGGACCTTTCTCCTCAGGGTCAAGAGAATGACAACAACAACAGCAACAACAACGTCAAGAGCAAGCACAAAAGACTGAAACACCTGCTGAAAACGGGTATACGGGCTATCACCAATCGAGGTAACAGGTCAGATGTCTGTTAGTCTGGACGCTATTGTACTGAGCAGCAATGCCTGAAACCAGTTGCTTATGAGCCGAAGGGCTCCTTTGTTGGAAACTGGATTTACCTGGTATGGCCCCAGGGCTGGTAGTGATGGCAGCACCCACTCCAGTGCTGCCCAGGCTGCCAGCATCAAGGGTTGTGGAAAATGGATGTACATCAACAACTGAGAAAACCACAGAACGAACTTCTCATTTCAACCAAACTTGCCCTTTACTCCCAAAGGGGAATGTACCTCTCCCACCAGTTCACCCCAGAGAAAACAAAAGGAAGAATCCAGCGATTTTCTTTCCAGACTTTCCTAAGATTTTGTTCTAATATAACATTCCTCCAATTTTGTTATCATCCTTGCTACTTCCTTCTTGGAGTGGTTGCTGCATTCTTTTGCCACTCATGCTTTCTGCATCTCAAACTGGGTCATGTTAGGTCTTCCTCTATATATCTCCATGACGTTGCTTTCAAAGAAATGGAATCTTCTGCCCTCATTACACTGTCCCTCAGGGATGCTAGGAACGATGATGAAATGACAGGACAGAGCTCATGGCACCCTTCCACTTAAAACACCTATGAGATCAAAATATATCCTTAGACAGAGGCACATTTTCTCCTATTCTACACTACTTTTTCTTAACATCTGGAGTATAATGTTACTGAGTTCTGTCATAGAGATGATTTTCATGTTAAGGAGACAGTGAAAGTCAAACTGCAAACCTATAACAGCGCATTGCTCTAACCTGGTCTAAACCAAGTGAATTTCAAGTTTTAGGGGATAGATTTTGAAATCTGGAGGTAAAACTCCATAAATTCCTTGTTTGCCGGATTTTCTCAACTGCGATACTCTCACACAAATTCTACCATAAAAATCCAAAGATCTCCAAATATTAACTCTTACTTTTCTTTTTCCTTTGGTACATAAGAACATATGACACGATATACTAACCCATACGGAAATGTACAGTCTGAAGACCTGGAGTTGTTTCTGAGAAGAAAAAAAAAAAAAAAGAAATGAGGAGTCACATGGGATTCAGATGGATAAGCCTCTAACACTTGATTAAGTCTATGATCATGAGCTCAGTGTTGTGGGCCAAAACCCTGGGTTGGGCTCCAGATGGTTGTGGAGACTGCTTCAGATGTTCTCTCCCCATCTCCCTCTGCTCCCCTTGCCCTAACACCAAGAAGGAAAACAAACAAACAAACAAAAAACAATAAGAAAGAAGAGAATTGGCCTCAAGAAAAGTAAGTGATTTCTGCAAGATGGCTCTGGTCACTGACAAGGCTGGGACTGAAATCCAAGTCATTCAGTCCCTCAGACCATAACCCATATGGCATTTTCAGGTAAAGCTACCTCTGCGAATCATAACCACCTCATGTACTTTTTGTAGCAGCCAGGCTTCCTAGTGATAGAAAAGACATACATGATACCAGAGAAATAGAGAGGAGAACATCAAGAATGTAATTTTTTGAATGCTTCACACCTAGGCTTCCTAGTGTTGGAAATGTCATACTTGAGACCAGAGAAACAGAGAAGAGAACATCATGTAAGTACTACCATGTTCTTTTTTGAATGCTTCACATGATCTCTATGATACATGTGTTAAATAGTGTGAGAGAGGTAGATGTGAGCGTTCTCAAAGGTAGTGTAGCTTTAATTGACAAGACTTGCCCAGTGTGGGCCAGGCACACTCCACCAACAGACCAATACAGATCTCATCTGTTCCCACTGATCAAAAGCTCAGAGGACATGGCCCATCTGAAACTCTTACTATTGCAGAAGAGGCGAAATGCATTTGAAGACCTTACATCGTCATGTCCCAGAAAACCCCTGTGACTTAATAAAGCCTTGGCCTCGGAAAGACATTCTCAAATCACTTCCACCTGCCTTAGTGTTTGGGACTCCAGGGGTCTCCCCGGATGGTGATCCCCTGCTCCTGCTCAAAACCGACACTAACTCTCTACTAGGAGCTTTGGAGGAACAGAACACACTGAGTTGGCCTCTGATATCAAAGCACTTTCCATACAGTGGTTCGTGGAACAGCTGCAAAAAGTATTCCTGTGGGGCCACAGCTCTCCCTTGGAGCCAGACGGGCAAAGCATGATCCTAGGCCTATCTAGACACAGATTCAGAAGCCCAAAGGCAGGAATCCGGGGTTTCTGATGAGCACCGCTCTGATATCCATCACATGTCTGTGGAAGCTCAAGAAACACTGCCGAGAAGAAGCTACAAAAAACAAGACAGGGGACTGCCCAGAAGGACGGGCACTACCAAATGATTAGGAACCACTCCCTCAGAAGCCACCGGCAGCTTCCCCCACGTCAGGAACAAGATGCTTCCCACCTTGGATTTCCATACCTGCTC
>NW_022635018.1:2647-2799 GCF_010015895.1 Lontra canadensis | reverse complement strand
AATTCTAGGCACTCCAGGTCCAAACCAGGGTTAAGGCCAACATTAACTAAGAATGAATAACAGTTAAAAGTTAAGGAAGCATTTACCTATATAGAGAGCTTTTGTTCCAAATTAAATCTTGCTTTTCGAAATCAGGTAATGGATCATTAATG
>NW_022635018.1:0-2637 GCF_010015895.1 Lontra canadensis | reverse complement strand
CCCTTGCTCATTTTAGGGACGTGAGCTGTTCTATTGTATTCCTCAGTCAGTAATCACTTGCCCCAGATGTCTGTGTCTGTAATTACCTTTAGGACAGTTTTCACAAGTCGTACCTGCTGCTTCCAGTGATTTCCCCCCTTCTGTGGTGTGAGCCACTTTTGGTTGTCTGAACTCTGTGTTGGGTGTCCCAAGACCAGTCCCTCAGGTATCCCCTAGACAGGTTAGAAATCAAAGGGCTGCAGATGAGTCCACTCTGCTCGCTCTGGTTTGCAGAGGGGACTAGCTTGTGGCCACCACTCTGCTCAAGCTCTTCTGCCCAGCACAGTCACGGAATTTCCTGTCCTGCCACACGTGGCTCATTCTTGACTGGGCACTCACTTGGTTGCTGTCACTCTTTGGCCGTTCCCATAGTTCCCATATGTTATTTTGGTCAGTCTCTAGCTGTGTATTTGGTGTTTCTGTGGAGGGAACAGGCCTGGAGTTTTCTCATGTGTCATCTTGCTGACATCATTTTCCTGAATTTTTAAGTAAGTTTTTAAAATATCCATTCTATTTAAAAATATGCTGGTACATACATGTTCGGGTTCTGTTATTTTCATCTGCCAGTTTCCATATTTTTAAAATAAAAACACAGTGTGAGTGGGTTCTAGTCACTGGTGAAAGAAGAGGTCTTTACCCTGCCAGCCTGATATGTGCAATGCCTAAGAGGACCTTTAAGCTGTGCAGGGATACGGTCACTTTTACAGAGACTGAGTGACCATGTATAAGTGTAGAGACTCCTCCTTGCACACAGATGTGCTTCCTGCACTGAGGGCTGGTATCCGTCTCTCCAGATGCTGCTGGAAACAACACCACGTGTCTGGATGCTCACAGCATGAAAGGACACTGACAAGGCTCCCGGGTACCAGGGACCGTCCCACTGGTGCTCAGGCCGTGACAGTTACTGTAATTACACGCCGGCAACCAAAGCAGCCTTCCCTCCCCAGGGGAGGTTTGTGGGCAGCGTGTGACACCGACGGAGAGCTGGAACCCCAGCTGGGACCAGCACTCAGACAGGCTCCTCATCTGTCCCTGCTGACCTCCGGCTGTGTCCTGTGTGCCTTTGTTGCTGGCTCTGCAAAGCCCCTCCACCCTTCCCTCATCCAGCCCATTTTCAGGCACCCGCACTTCCCATTTCCTATCAGATGTTTCCCGAGGGCCAGCTGGATGTGACCGTCATGTGGTGGGGGGGAGCAGTGCCATCTTGGAGACTCGCTAAATGACCACTTCTGTGGGGCACATCCTCACAGCCCAGGGGCCCTAACAAGTGAAACAGGGAGGCCACTGGCAAAGAAGGGTCAGGTCCACAGGCCCCCTCTCAGGGCCCGCTCCAAGGCGCCCCCTCCAGAGGAAGGAGGGACAGCCCCCTCTCTGACCTCAGGCTGGGGAGCATGAAGGATCCGGGATCCACATGAGTCTCTCAGGGCGCCGGCCCTCCCCACTGGAGCCACATCCACATGAGGAGATGGGGACCCTGCTTCCCGCGGCCCCCACCCACGTCCAGCTAGTCACAGGAACTCTGCCGGATGCTGACTTCATGGCTACTGGGTGGAAGAGGAGGGAAACCAGACAACAATGAAAGGCCAGGCTGGGCACCAGGAGGCAAACTACCTTTCAACCTTCCAAGAATTGGTGTCCCTCCGTTTGACTCAGTCTTGATCACTAATTAGCTCCACTTCAGATGCAGTCTGTAGAGACAGATTCCCGGCCCAGGTTTGCAGCAGCCCCACCCCCCTCCCCCACTCCAGGCCCTGCGGGGTCGTCCCACGGGAGCAGATGTGGGTCTGCGCCCTGAAGCCTCCCTGGGTGCCCTTTGTCTGGGGACTGCGTCACCCTTCCTTGCTCAGACACTCAGGGTCCCTCAGTGTGGTAAACTGACCCAGCTTGTGGGCTCATCCCCTGGCCAGCCTGTGTCCTAAACATCCTCTCGTGTCCTGGGGGCAGCCTGCCAGCTCCCCACGGCCTCCTTCCAGCTCGGTGCCTTCCCTGCAGGTGTCCCGTGCCCCAGTTGTCCCAGCTCTGGTGCCTCCGTCTAAACTCCGTGCCATGAAAACCCTGCATCCACCACCTCCTCCTCCAGGGAGCACTCCCTGACTTCGAGGAATGCACCTGCTGCGTTTCCCCATAGACCCTGGGCTCTGGGGCTCCCGATCTGGTGGTGCTGGTTCCCGCCCACAGCCCAGCCTGCGCAGCCCTGAGAGCCTGGCTCTGGCCTCTTGCACTCAGTGCCCAGTGTGTTTCCTCACCTGTCAGTCATTGGAATCTTGTAAGGAAGTATTTACTGCATTTCCAGGTGAAAGCAGCTGTCATCTCATAGAAAATAACCTTTTTAAATGATTCCCTGTGTATAGAGCATATCGTAGTTCTATCACTGGTGGGTGGGCAGGGCTGATGTAAAACATTTTACAGGACTCCTAGTGCCCAGTCACCAGAGTGATGACAGAAGGCAAGGACAGCTCTGACAGCTTCTGCAGAATAGTTTTGAATTCACAAAACCCATTCATTGTAAGACTGAAAAGTCGTGTGTGACATAAGCCTATGGTGACAACATCCACAAGCACATTGTTCCAGTCCCCTGCCCTTAGATCCTCTCTGCAC
>NW_022635017.1:0-2802 GCF_010015895.1 Lontra canadensis | reverse complement strand
TCTATCTCTGACAAATAAATAATGAATAAAGTCTTAAAAAAAAAAAAAAAATATTTAAAGAATATCTTTTCTAATTTTCTATTATCTTTCCTAAGTGTGTGTGTGTGTGTGTGTGTGTGTTTGTGTGTGTGTCTGTGTATATGTACATGTATATGTATATATTTTTTTATTTTAACCTTGCTAATCAGTCATGCTATTTCATATATTTATGTGCATTGTTAATTCACTCAAGGAGACCTTGCCAAAGGACCTACATCCATCAGTGCTGCACAAAGAAGAAAATGATAAGATCAAAATTTTTGAGTTCTAGAGAATTACAGTGAGTTAGGTATATGTGTATTCTAATTTGAAAAGGTTCTGTAATAGTGTTCAATAGAAATAGTAATATATCGTATCTATCACCCAGTATTTTTAAATGCACACACTCCTTGATATATACAAGAAACAGACGTGATGGTCCATGGTCCAGGCCCCTCTGTTCTCCACTCTGCTCTCATTTCCTTTACTCACCTGTCTGAGGTGTCTATCCTTTTATAGTAGAGCCAGTCTACCCTTTTATACTTTAACTACATATATGTGTGTATGTATATAGATATAGACATAGATATAATATATGTGCATGTGTGCACGTGTGTGTGTGTATATATAAATATATATATATAAATCACAAAGACTACATTGTAGCTTACATGAATGGCATTGTATGTATCTCTACATAACTTAATTGTTGGGATATGTTGGTATAGAATCCATGTGGGACATACAGATCTAGTTTATTCATCTATAATTGCTATGTTGTTTTAATCCATCATATAAATACAACCAGAGTTTATTTATCCATTTCCCTATTCATAAGTGAACATTTTAGTTTTTCCAATTTATCTCTATTACTATACCACCAACTGCTCCCCAAAGTGGCTGGACCTCTTTCCTTTCCCACAAGCTGTATATGCAAACTCCTATTTCATTCTTCCTTCATCCAGACCTGGTGCTGTTAAGACAGTCTGATTTTTGCCAATTCTTCTATATCTTACTGTTTAAGTTTGTATTCCATTCTATTCAGTCTTCATTCATGTCCTTCAGTATTTTTTTTATTTTATTTTTTATAAACATATATTTTTATCCGCAGGGGTACAGGTCTGTGAATTGCCAGGTTTACACACTTCACAGCACTCACCATAGCACATACCCTCCCCAATGTCCATCGCCCCACCCCCCCACCCCCCTCCCCCCATCAACCCTCAGTTTGTTTTGTGAGATTAAGAGTCACTTATGGGGGAGGAGTCAAGATGGTGGAGAAGTAGCAGCTGAGACAACTTCAGGTTGCGGGAGATCAGCTAGATAGCTTATCTAAAGATTGCAAACACCTACAAATCCAACAGGAGACCGAAGAGAAGAAGAACAGCAATTCTAGAAACAGAAAATCAACCACTTTCTGAAAGGTAGGATTGGCGGAGAAGTGAATCCAAAGGGACGGGAAGATAGACCGCGGGGGGAGGGGCTGGCTCCCGGCAAGCGGCGGAGCAACGGAGCACAAAATCAGGACTTTTAAAAGTCTGTTCCGCTGGGGGACATCGCTCCAGAGGCTTAACTGGGGTGAGGCCCACGCGGGGCCAGTGTGGCCTCAGGTCCCGCAGGGTCACAGAAGGATCGGGGTGTCTGAGTGTCGCAGAGCTTGCAGGTATTAGAACGGGGAAGACGGCTACAGAGACGGAGCCGAGGAGTGAGCTCACAGCTCGGGCTTACCTTGAACCGGTCGCAGGCTCGGTTGGCTCCGAGCGCGGCCAGAGGCCAGGCAGACGGGAGTAATTGGGCGCTGTTCTCTGAGGGCGCACTGAGGAGTGGGGCCCCGAGCTCTCCGCTCCTCCGAGCCAGAGACTGGGAGGCCGCCATCTTCATTCCCGTCCTCCGGACTCTACGGAAAGCGCTCAGGGAACAAAAGCTCCCAAAAGCAAACCCGAGCGGATTACTCAGCCCGGCCCCTGGTAAGGGCGGTGCAACTCCGCCTGGGGCAAAGACACTTGAGAATCACTACAACAGGCCCCTCCCCCAGAAGATAAACAAGAAACCCAGCCAGGACCAAGTTCACTTACGAGGAGTACAGTTTCAATACCAAGGAGAGCCTCGGAATTCCAGAGGAGGAGAAAGCAAAGCACGGAACTCATGGCTTTCTCCCCATGATTCTTTAGTCTTGCAGTTAATTTAATTTATTTTTTCTTTTTCAATTTTTTTTTCTCTTCTTCTGCTAAATTTTTTCAACCTTTACCCTTTTCTTTTTTAAAGTTTTTTAACTAGTTTATCTAATATATATATATATATTTTTCTTTTTATATTTTTTTCATTATTGGTTTTCTTTTTTTATTTGTTTCTTTTTTCTTTTTTCTTTTTTTTTTTTTTTCTTTCTGAACCTCTTTTTATCCCCTTCCCCCACCCCCTCAAGATTTGGGATCTCTTTTGATTTGGCTAAAGCATATTTTCCTGGGGTTGTTGCCACCCTTTCAGTATTTTATTTACTCCTTCATATACTCTTATCTGGACAAAATGACAAGGCGGAAAAATTCACCACAAAAAAAAGAACAAGAAGCAGTACCAAAGGCTAGGGACCTAATCAATACAGACATTGGTAATATGTCAGATCTAGAGTTCAGAATGACGATTCTCAAGGTTCTAGCCAGGCTCGAAAAAGGCATGGAAGATATTAGAGAAACCCTCTCGGGAGATATAAAAGCCCTTTCTGGAGAAATAAAAGAACTAAAATCTAATCAAGTTGAAATCAAAAAAGCTATTAATGAGGTGCAATCA
>NW_022635016.1:0-2804 GCF_010015895.1 Lontra canadensis | reverse complement strand
CTGGCCTTTCCATATCAACAGACTTCACTTTTGTCTTTGGACTCTTTTATTGATCTTTAATGTACCTGATTGGGAAACTCTCAGAGCATAATCTCATCTTTGATCTCCTAATACCCACTTTTCAAAGACATTTTTGAAAATACAGCCTAATGGACGTACAGTGTTATCGTCGTTTCAGGTGAAGAGTCGGGATTCAAGATTTCAGTATATGACTCAGTGCTCAGCACAATAAGTGTACTCTTAATCCCCACCCCCTCTTCTACCCATCCCCCCACCTGGTTCCCACCAGTATGTTCTCTATATTTGAGCCGGTTTTTTTGATTGTCTCTCTTTCCTTATTCCCATTATTATTCTTTCCTGTTTCTGAAGAGTCACACATGAATCAAAGCCTATGTTAACATAACACCCACGGATGTGAAGTCTTACCTCTGTATCTTGGTCTGTGTGAGTTGTGGTGAAGAGACCACCAGGTTCGGTCCACAGTGGCTCCGAGGGATCCCCATCCCTGCTGTGTACCTGCCTGTCTATCCTCTGAGTGGTTGCTGAAAGGTTTCTGACCAAGGGAACATAGGGCAAGAGATGGTCTTTCACACCTTCAAGCTTTCATGACCAAACCTGTTGTCACATCCCTGGGACTCTCTTGTGTCCCATCGCTTTCTGCCCAGTATCCCGGAACTCGGGAAGCAAGCACTGGTGTTTAGAATGGCCCTCCCCAGAGGCCACAGTGGAAGCAGCCCAGGAGTGCCCAGGCTACTAGGTAGAAAGGAACTCAAGCTCAGGATTTCACTTCCACTGAACAAACGTTCCTGCCATCCTGCCTCCCTATACTCTGGAGGAGAACAGGAGGAGAGGCGTGTGGGGGTGGACCAAGTCCTGCCTGGCTGTTGATCTTGCTGACAATCAAACACCTCTTTGTGGCTGCCAGACTGTTGCTGATCAATCTCTTCTTGGTGGTGAAAGAGGGGACATTATGTCCACTGGTCCGCTGGCAAGTTGTTTCTCCGTGTACTCCGGGGACAGGTGGCCCAGGCATTAGCTGCGAGCATGCTGGAAGTGCCGAGTGTCAGGTCCCTCCCAGGGTTACTCAGTCAGAATCTGCCCTTTGCTGAGAAACCCTGGGCATCAGAGCCTGAGAGGATCCTCCCCACAAAAGCACTGTGGAATGTTCCACAGAGGGAATGCTAATTGGCCACCTTGATCCACCAGCGGGGAAGGGGTGGTTGTTTCCTGGGCCTTTTGGCCATTTCTCTCTGCCGAGAATCCCCTGAAGGGTTGATTCCCCAGTGGCCCTGGTGGGGATGGTTCTGGAAGAAAGGAAAGAACATCCTCCCCGCCCCCCCCCGCCCCACCAGGCTGGGACTTAGAGTCGAGATGGAAGCTAAGCATGCACCCAACAGCAGGAGCTCCAACTCACTCAGGCTGAGCGACTGCTCAGGAGCTCTGTGTTGTGCTTTTGTTAGGTCCTTTTTTTGTCAGGAGATGGTATTGGGGATTTTTCCTGTGGTGCTGGATCCTGTCTTCTCAGATTCCCTTGCACTGTATCTGCAAGGTTGGGGACCCTTGGCTTGTCCTTTTGCTTCCATGTAATTTTCGATTTCCTCTTTGGATTCTGGGTTGACCCAGTCCTGGTTGGGTAGCATGTAATTGAACCTCCATGGATTCGTGGTGTCTCCAGGGTTGCTCTTGGGGTTCATTTGGAGTTCCATAGCATTGTGCTGAGAAAAGATGCGTGGGATGATATCCATCTTTTGGAGTTTGTTGAGACTTGGGTTGTGCCCTAATGTGTGATCTATTCTGGAGAATGTTCCATGTGCACTTGAAAGCACTGTGGATTCTGCTGTTTCAGGGTGGAAGGTTCTGCATCTATGTGTTCAAATGAGTGCATACCTCAAAGCCATAGATTCCTTGTTGATTGTCAGGTTGGATCATATCTCCATTAATAGATGTGGGGTGTTAGAGTCCCCCACTGTATGGTTTTGCTGTCAAAGGTTCCTTTATGTTTGTTATGCACTGTTGGATGCCTTTGGGTGCTCCTATGTTGCGTGTCTACATATTTCAAGATGTTCTCTCTTATGACGCCTTCTCCCTTGTGATGAAGTAGTGTCCTTCCCTGTGGCTTCCTACCTCCCCCCTTTTTTAAAGAGTCTGTTGTGTCTGGAGAGAAGTATTCCTACCCTTGCTTCATTTCGCATCCATTTGCGTGATAGATACTTCTCCCCTGCTCACATTCCATGTGTGTCTCAGTCTACCGGGTGAGGTGAGTTCCCCATTTCAGACAAGTGAGTGGAACATGGGTGTTTCACCTGGTGGATGTTGGAGACCAGGGACTTCAGAACCACCTGGACCTGACAGTGCCCTTGGCCAGCAAGGAGAGTGTGGGGATACTCTGGTCAAGGATATGAACCTTTGTCCTGGCAAGGAAGAACCAATCTCTGCTCCATCAGGCCCCAGCCAGAGAGCAGTGGCTACCATGGACCTGACCAAGAGGGTGGGGCCTGAAGGGCACCACTGCCTTGCCAAGAACTGTGTAAGGAAATGCAGGATGGCTGGACATCCTAGCTCCTAGGTCAGCATAGATGTGCATAGAGCCAGGCTCAGCTATGGCCTTCAAGGGACACCTCCCAGTTTCTTTATTTTTTCCCCAGCCACACCCAAAAGAAGCAGGGAAAAGGAATCCAGAGGTCCTGGATAAGGATCCCAGGAGGATTCCCATCTTGGTAAAGGGTGAACCTGGAGAGCCTAAAGGGAAACTGAGGATGGAATGTCCTGCCTGCCCTTCTTCCATTTACAAAATATCTTCCTCA
>NW_022635015.1:0-2808 GCF_010015895.1 Lontra canadensis | reverse complement strand
AGGTCCCAAGCAGTTCTGCCACAAAGAAATGTAACATTATTTAAACTATCATTTACTAAGTCTGTTGAACTGATGCTGGAATCTCTGGAACCTAGGCTGTCAGTGCATATTAACATCCTAAGCCATACGTGCCTGGAAACATTTGTCTACTATAAAGGCAGTGCTGTCTTGCTGTAAATGTTTCCTTCCTTATAATCCTGTGTACCTGAGCCACTCCTTCAGAAAATAATTTCTCTACCTGAAATGTTTAGTCTCATTTGATCCATATTTGCCACACATAAGACATGACATATCCCAGGTATTATTTCCACTAAACAAAGACATGTGGATGAAACAATATATTGGTGAGAGAGTTTCTGACTGTAAGTGAAAAACCTCTCAACTCACAATGGCCTAAGCAATTAAAGGATTTTTGTTCCCCCCTAAGGGAAGAAGTCCTACAGCACAGTGACTCTAATCCTGCTTAATTCATCAGCTCTGTGACATCTACAATTGGGACTCTCTCCATTGTTCTTGTCCCATCCTCAGCATTGCCACTATGTCAAAGGCCAGCTGATCTCAGGGTCATACGTATGCCATGCAGATATGAACAATGCAGAACAAGAGAAAAGAAAGGCCTCTTTAATAGAGGAAGTTGTTGTTTTTCTGTCATCCCCTATCAGGAAAAATCAGACCCTCCATAATCAGCTATCACTGCAGGTTGATAATTGAAGCAGCAAAGCTCAAGTCTCAAAAAATAATTGATTCTTAATATCTTACTGGGCCGAATGTAGGCCAACTCCATTCTCATTCTTTTAATCATGTTTCCTTAATTATCAATATAGGGTCTGATCTCCTCTCCTGCCATAGATTTCTCCTTTGTTCTTGAATACCACAAATTTCTTCCCTGTCATTAGCCACGAGGCAACTCCTTTTTTTTTTTTTAATTTATTGACCTGAGAAAGAGAGGGAGAGAGAATGAGCAGGGGGGAAAGCAGAGAGAAAGAGGGACAAGTAGGCTCCTCATTGAGCATGGAGCCCAATGCAGGGCTTTATGTCAGGACCCTGATATCATGACCTGAGCTGAAATCAGGAGTTGGGCATTGGACCACCTGAGCCACCCAGGCTCCCCTGGCCACAAGACAATTCTTAAAGGAGGTCTTAGTTTGTACCAGTGTACTAAAGGAAGTCTATAATTTTGATGTCTTAAAGAAGTGGGACTTGATCAATCCCTAGCTACTGGCTGGTACCTTCCTTCATCCTTCATCCATCATCCTTCATCCTTCATCCTTCCCATGATGAATTATTAGGAAACAATAAGGTCTAATTTAAAATTCTTAGTCTGTGGTCTAATTTCTGAGTAAATGATGGAGCACAAACAGCACTGAGATTGTATCAGCAAGAAATGAGGAGAGACTATTTGGTCATCATCTAATAACACTTCTGTAAGTATCCTGTTATCTGAGTATTAAGCACACAAAATTAATCAGTCCCTTGAAGATGCATGCTCATACCCACTCATGTGTACCTCCTTGAACTCAAGTGAGTACTTGGTAATGAGGAAGCATTGTTACCCTTCTGAGGCCCCAGCAACAGGGATCTCCAAGAACTGCTGACCATTAGAATGAGAATACCACTAAAAATTACTAGTATGCATTTATATTGTCATTTGGGGTTTAAATAACACCAGCTTTAATTGTGCAAACATCATATGCTGTGCAACTATAAATAAGAGTTACTTCAGGGAAGAATATCCCAAATCAAATATTTGTAGCTTAAAATATATATTTAAAAAAGAACAAAAGAAAGTGACCAAGATACAGACCATTTTTTGCCTGGATCAATCTACGTGGCTTGAAATTTATTGGCACAATCCACAAACCTAAAAGATTTTGAGCCTTAAAAACATGCAAGCCCCAGATGGTTTTATTGGCTCAGACATCTTTCCATGATTATATTTTATCAGAAAAGTCACCTAACAGCATAGATAACACTGATTTAAGTCAGTTCCTTCCAAATATGTCCAAAAATGATTGAATCAAAGAGAAGAACGCACCAATAATAAGTTGATGTTTCATTATGAAACGCAAGATGGTCTGCGTAGTTCAATAAAGCTTCAGGGCCAGAAAGAACTGAAATGGTAGTGGATTACAGACACCGGCTTAACTTGATCCAAAAACTTATTGGGTGAAAGATGGTTTAGGGATGATTCATCTGTTTCTAACATCCAAATATTTCCACTTAGAAAAATGGAAAATCTGTGTATGCTGTTTCTCCAAATCCGCCTGGCTGTCTAAAGCTGATAGCCAACAAATGAAAAGGGAGTGTTCCAGTGATATAAGGAAATTAGAATTTTTGTGGGTTTTACACTTTATTTTTCAGAGACATCTGTTTATTGTCATCCTTATAGACTCATTAATTTTATAGTTTTAGAACAATTACTATCAATTTTGGGGCTGAAGTTTATTTTCTTCCATCTGGCCAATCTGTATTTTGTAGAGAGTTGGGCAAAGTGTTAAGTTGATATTAAATAAATTGCTTACTAAGATGCACAATCATAGCCAAAACTAAAAAACAGGGTTCATTTGCACTCCTCAGAGTCACCAGAAAATCTACGATTTCTCTTTTCTATTTCTTCTTTCAGTTTTGGTCAGCCAGTTTTGCTCTCTTAGCAAAATCCCTTCTTTTTTAATTTTTTTTTTACTTTTTTAAATTTCTTTTCATCATAACAGTATTCATTGTTTATGCACCACACACAGTGCTCCATGCAATCCGTGCCCTCCCTAATACCAACCACCTGGTTCCCCCAACCTCCCATCCCCTGCCCCT
>NW_022635014.1:0-2813 GCF_010015895.1 Lontra canadensis | reverse complement strand
CCCGTCTGAGCGGGAGGGGCCGTGCTAGTCTGGCTCCTTGGGCAAGATGAGGCCCCGAATCCAGTGACATTCTGTTTGCAAGGGAAGGAGCCCCCAGAATTCAAGGGTCTGCGCCCACCTGCCGTGTGTAGGGGTGACCCGGGAACGGGAGACTGCTGACCTGGGCTCTGGGTGGGGCAGGGAGGAAGCAGCGGGGGCCCCAAAAAGGGAACTGGAAACACCCTGTCCCCACAAACGCCGGATTTCCTGGTTCTTACTTCCTCAGAGTTTGTCTGCTTTGTGTAACAAATGAAATACGAATAAATGAGAAATGTTTTGTTTGTACTGTTTTGTGTGAACGCTGCAGCCCCTGTCTGAGCTGCAGGGATTCCAGGAAATTCCAGAATCACGGGGCGTGTGTAAACAGGGCACTGCATCCTCAGGCAAGGCAGGAAAAGCCTTCACACGTGGTGTTTCTCTTCCTTTAAGTTTCATCGACGCGGAGACATATGGGAAATCCCATAGTTTCCTACATAAATGTCTGGGTTGGAAGATGGAGAAAGAAAGTGAGGAAGGAAGAGAGAGAAATGGACAAAATGTTATGTTGATGGTTGAAAGTCAAATTTCATCTAATTTAAATAAACTCGGACTCTCTTGCTCACGGCACCCGCCCCCGACCTTCTGTCCCTCTTTGGTGTCAGCACCTTCTGCACATCTGAGCACTGTCCTGTCTTCCTCCCGTCCTGAGTGGGCATCCAGCTTTGGGGCCGCTCCTCCCCCGCAGCCTGAGGGCTGGACCTCTGCTGTCCCACGTTCTCCCCTTTCCAGCAGGGGCCGGTTAACCCTCAGGTAGCCCCGCATCCCTGCCCTGCCAAAGCCCACTGAGTATTTGAGTCCCTTCTCCTGGGACAATATTTGGAGAATGAGACCACAGACCTGATAAGACTGTTGCCTAGAGAGCAGTGCTGGGAGGTAGGAGCCCTGGGTGGGACAGGGGGAGAGCAGGGGGAGGGCAGGGCAGCTCCGTGCAGGGGAAGCACTGGGCTGAGAGAGGGGAAGCTCCAGGTCTGACTCTGACCCGGGAGACCCGGGATAGGTCCTCCTCCCCCACTCCCAGCCAAGGGAGTCCCTCCTCTGTGAAAGGTCCCCTCTACGGGCCTCCAGCGGTGACACCCTGGGACTGGGGGCTCCTCTACTGCACGGAATTTGCATATTTCTACATCCATGAGCTCTGCGCGTGTTGATCTAGGATGGGAGGCAGGTCACACAGGATAGTGTTTTCTGTCTATTAATTCATGAGGAGCCGCCAGGCTCATTCACAGGAGGAATGTTTCTTAGATATAATGTGACATAATTTTCTCTTATCAGTCTGGCGAAGGCTAGAAAGTCTGACCACCGTGTGCCGGTGGGAACCTCAGCCTTATTGGGAGGAGAGCGGTTGGGATCGCTCTCAGGAGGGCGATGAGCAGCG
Source organism: Lontra canadensis (assembly GCF_010015895.1). NCBI lineage: Eukaryota > Metazoa > Chordata > Mammalia > Carnivora > Mustelidae > Lontra > Lontra canadensis. The sequence continues at coordinate 1,363 of NW_022635014.1, read as the reverse complement.
TCTGTCAGAGGCTGAGATGGAGCTGCCTTTGGTCTAATAGACCTCTCATGGGTTACCCCAGTGTCTACACACCCGCGTGTGAAGCGCATACATGCACGTTGGGCATGTGCTGTTTTAAGTGATCACAAAACCAGAATTACACACTCACGTGTGACACGTATGTCCTGGGTGTGATGTCCACGCACCCACGGGCGCGGATATGCCCTCCCAGCTGACGTACCTCAGTCCCTGTGTGCAGAGAATCCATCCCAAGCTGCTGGTGTTTGCAGGGACAACATCAATAGAACTGTCCCACGAGGAGGGAGCAAGAGCCCCGTTTGGGCCGTGAGCAGCTTTTAAATGACGCACTTCCAAGAGAGTAGACCCTGCAGACTGGCGGCCAGAGGCTGCCCTCCGTCCCTCCCCATGAGGGTCTCTACACAGGGGCTGCCCACAACACGGTGGCGGACTTCGTCACAGCGAGCAGGACACAGGGTCACAGCAGGACAGGGTCACACTCCTGTCAGACCTGCTGTTCCTGAGGGCCGTCCATCATGTTAACGGCGTTCTGCTCCTTAGAGGGGAGTCCCCAGGAGTGACGCCCCTCCAGGGGCAGAGCTCACACGGTCTGTGGGCACAAGGGGTCTCTGCAGCCCCGTGAGAACCTGCCTCCTGCACAAATGCTCTCGGTGCTTCCCCCAAAATGTACTCGTGCTTCAGTTCCGAGACCTCCTGACATTTGTCCTCTTGCTGTCAGGGGTCAGGACACTGCAGGTGAGCAAGTTCCCATGACCTGTTCAAGGGGGCGCTCCCTTGGGACCAGGAGGGATTCCAGCCTCGCCTCAAATTCATGGCATCCTCCTGCCTTCTCAGGTCAAGGGGGCACATGGGATGGATTTCAGGAACCAGGATTCTAGGGTTTTCTCCTTTATTCCTAATGAAAACCACCCATGTTTTCTGTGTCCTACGCCCTAGGTGTCTGCAGCGCTGTGACCCAGAGTCCTGGAGCCCGTGGGTCTGCCATGGACGATTCTGGAATTCCTGTTCCTCTGAACGGGATTCAGGGAGCTCCTGTGCTGTTTCAAGTGATCAGAAATCCAGAATTACCTCCAGAATCTGAGCTGGAGAAGATGTCTTGGGGCGTCGTATCCAGATCAAATTACATAGTCATGCTGCACGTGGTTCCTGGGAGAGATGTTCCATCATGGGTCAACTTCCAGGACAAGTTCGAGAAGAGGGTCCATGTGTTCAACACAACGACCCTGAGGATTGACAACCTGACCCTTGAGGACAGTGGGCTGTACCGGGCTCGACAGTCCTATACGAGAGGAAGACAATATGACCAGGATTTCCACCTGATGGTCTACGGTACATGGCAGCCCCT
>NW_022635013.1:0-2814 GCF_010015895.1 Lontra canadensis | reverse complement strand
AGTGGGAGAAACACCTAAAACGGGAAGTCTTAAGAGAACAGACATTCTCTCCTCTAGGAAAAGAGGACTGGCAGGGGTAAGGGTTAAGAAAGGACTAAGCTTTCTACTTGAAACTACAGTCTATCTGGGTATGGTGGTGGTTCTTGGATAAAATCCCAAACACAGGGAATCTATAGTCCTGGATTGGATTATTTTGAGAGCATGAGGTCTGTGTAAGAGAAAGTTTCCCAGCACTCAATCATATCGAGTCACATTCCCATGTCCAGCATCACTCGATCAAGCCATCCTTCAGACTTCAAGCAGAACACTGCTAAGCCTCTGAGAAGACAGTGGGGTCTAAACTATAACTAGGATACAGGGTCCTACCTGGGGCAGCACAGTTGTGACTATTGGACTTCCTTTTCTATGTCCTTGAACAAAGGACTTTTGACTGGGAATACCAAGTGTGGACCTCCCAAAGTCATCCCCTGAGTTTTTCAAAGAAGTAAATATTAACATTTTATTACCTTAAAAACAAAAACAAAAACAAACAAAAAAAAAAGGAACACAAAGTTCTATTAAAGTCCTAAAATTCTTGGATAAAGAATGTTTCCATTTCCAAGAGAAGAGTAAGACATGGGTCCCAACCCCCCTCATTCTTTTCATTTTTCTTCTAGCGTCAGGGCAGACTCCAGAGGAGGAGGAATGGTGGAACTCTGGAAGGTAACGTTATGCCTATTCCATCTGAGCTCTCCATGACTGATCCTTGCTGTCCTCTCCATAAGGGCCCAGTCCAGAACCTCTGAGGATGCAAGCCACTAGGTACATTCACTCTCAGAAAACAGAGGCCTCAGAGGAGAGGCTCATGGAAATACAGCCAGAGTGCAAAACCCTTCTCAGATTCCCTGCTCTGACCACTACTGAGCATGAAGCAGTGATGGATCTGGACAATGAGTGCTGCCCAATAGGTGGCCGTGTGAGATTTCAAAAGTCAGAACTTCTGTCTCCTGAATTTGTGAAAGCTCTGTGACATCATGGATACTCAGGAATCTTCCCTGACTTCTCTGCTCCACAGAGGTGGTCTGATCATCACATGGATAATTTACATGAAAGTCTTTTATACAGGAAGCTAGATTACTAACCAGCTTCACATCATTGGCCATTTGCCCTCATCTATTGGTTATTGGGGCTTTCAGTGTCCCAATGTCCCGAGGCTGTCCCATAAGGGGACTCCTGTATTAATACCTATGTTTCTAAGCTCACTACATAACTCATTCTACTGTTTCCTCAGAAGACAGATGGTACCAAATAGACTTGGAGGAGACCCAGAAGCTGATCTCTATTTTAAGAAGGTGACCAGTTTTTCCCATCTACCCTGTTGCCTCTTAGAGCATGTTTTATGCAATTTCAGGATTTACTGCAGTCTGTTATAGCCATGGGAGGGGGTTGCCATAGGAACAGATATTGGGGTGAAGGCTGCTGAGTACACTGTCCAGTCATAAAAGTGGGACATTGTGAAGGGACAGCAGGCTTCAGGTATCCCTCCCTTGTCAGGCCTGCATGGCCTTCTCCCCTTGTTCTGGGCCTGGCTGCAGTTTTGTACCTCCTGTCTCCTGCAGCTCCCTCAGCCAGTATCATGATACCATCCAGTTTCATCAACTGTTATATGACTAGACCCATCCTGTGAGGTGTGTAATACCACAACTGCTGAGATCAATTGCTGCTATTCCTGCAGGCCCTGGAGGAATTTACTCCCTTGGCTTCCACGGCTCCTGTGACTTCTTCATCGTTCACTTTCTCCTCTGACTTCTCAGCAGTCTTTCAAGGAGAGCTAACACCAGCTTCACTGCCTGAGTCTTCCTCACCACCTGGCTTCAACTTCTCACCAAACCCAGTGATCCCTGTGGCTGATTTCTTTCTTTCTTTCTTTAATCTTTTTTTTTTTTATTATTTATTTTCAGTATAACAGAATTCATTGTTTTTACACCGACCCAGTACTCCATGCAATACGTGCCATCCTTAACACCCACCACCTGGCTCCCGCAACCTCCCACCCCCCGCCCCTTGAAAACCCCTCAGATTGTTTTTCAGAGTCCATAGTCTCTCATGGTTCACCTCCCATTGCAATTTCCCTCAACTCCCTTCCCTCTTCGTCTCCATATGTCCTCCATGTTATTTGTTATGCTCCACAAATAAGTGAAACCATATGATAACTGACTCCCTATGCTTGACTTATTTCACTCAGCCTGATCTCTTACAGTTCCATCCATTTTGCTACAAAAGTTGGGTATTCATCCTTTCTGTTGGAGGCATAATATTCCATAGTGTATATGGACCACATCTTCATTATCCATTCGTCTGTTGAAGGGCATCTTGGTTCGATCCACAGTTTAGTGACCATGGCAATTGCTGCTATAAACATTGGGGTACAGATGGCCCTTACTTTCCTTACATCTATATGTTAGGGGTAAATATCCAGTAGTGCAATAGCGGGGTCAAAGAGAAGCTCTATTTATAATGTCTTAAGGAATATCAACTCTATTCTCCAAAGTGGCTGCACTAAATTGCAATTCACCAACATTGTAAGAGGGTTCCGCTTACCCCACATCCTCGCCAACACCCTATGGCTGTATTCTTTCCACCCTCAATACCAGGTGATTAATTCCCATGAGAGACCTTTCCTCCTTGGATTCCAAACTCCCAATGGACCATTTCCCAGCCCAAACTCCTGCCTTTCCACACGATGTCACACCAAATCATGCCCATTCCACGGACCGTAGTGTCCAAACAGAGACAGTGTCTCTAAAAACCATCATCTCTCTGGACCCTACCCTT
>NW_022635012.1:0-2815 GCF_010015895.1 Lontra canadensis | reverse complement strand
TAAATATCTATGCCCCTAACGTGGGAGCAGCCAACTATATAAACCAATTAATAACAAAATCAAAGAAACACATCAACAATAATATAATAATAGTAGGGGACCTTAACAGTCCCCTCACTGAAATGGACAGATCACCCAAGAAAAAGATCAACAAGGAAATAAAGGCCTTAAATGACACACTGGACCAGATGGACATCACAGATATATTCAGAACATTTCATCCCAAAGCAACAGAATACACATTCTTCTCTAGTGCACATGGAACATTCTCCAGAATAGATCACATCCTCGGTCCTAAATCAGGTCTCAACCGGTATCAAAAGATTGGGATCATTCCCTGCATATTTTCAGACCACAATGCTCTGAAGCTAGAACTCAATCACAAGAGGAAATTTGGAAAGAACCCAAATACATGGAGACTAAACAGCATCCTTCTAAAGAATGAATGGGTCAACCAGGAAATTAAAGAAGAATTGAAAAAATTCACAGAAACAAATGATAATGAAAATACAACGGTTCAAAATCTGTGGGACACAACAAAGGCAGTCCTGAGAGGAAAATATATAGTGGTACAAGCCTTTCTCAAGAAACAAGAAAGGTCTCAGATACACAACCTAACCCTACACCTAAAGGAGCTGGAGAAAGAACAAGAAAGAAACCCTAAACCCAGCAGGAGAAGAGAAATCATAAAGATCAGAGCAGAAATCAATGAAATAGAAACCAAAAAAACAATAGAACAAATCAATGAAACTAGGAGCTGGTTCTTTGAAAGAATTAATAAGATTGATAAACCCCTGGCCAGACTTATCAAAAAGAAAAGAGAAAGGACCCAAATAAATAAAGAATGAAAGAGGAGAGATCACAACGAACACCAAAGAAATACAGACAATTATAAGAACATACTATGAGCAACTCTACGCCAACAAATTTGACAATCTGGAAGAAATGGATGCATTCCTACAGTCATATAAACTACCACAACTGAACCAGGAAGAAATAAAAAGCCTGAACAGACCCATAACCAGTAAGGAGATTGAAACAGTCATCAAAAATCCCCAAACAAACAAAAGCCCAGGGCCAGACGGCTTCCCGGGGGAATTCTACCAAACATTTAAAGAAGAACTAATTCCTATTCTCCTGAAACTGTTCCAAAAAATAGAAATGGAAGGAAAACTTCCAAACTCATTTTATGAGGCCAGCATCACCTTGATCCCGAAACCAGACAAGGATCCCATCAAAAAAGAGAACTACAGACCAATATCCTTGATGAACACAGATGTAAAAATTCTCGCCAAAATACTAGCCAATAGGATTCAACAGTACATTAAAAGGATTATTCACCACGACCAAGTGGGATTTATTCCAGGGCTGCAAGGTTGGTTCAACATCCGCAAATCAATCAATGTGATACAACACATTAATAAAAGAAAGAACAAGAACCATATGATACTCTCCATAGATGCTGAAAAAGCATTTGACAAAGTACAGCATCCCTTCCTGATCAAAACTCTTCAAAGTGTAGGGATAGAGGGCACATACCTCAAGATTATCAAAGCCATCTATGAAAAACCCAGCGCAAATATCATTCTCAATAGAGAAAAACTGAAAGCTTTTCTGCTGAGGTCAGGAACACGGCAGGGATGTCCATTATCACCACTGCTATTCAATATAGTACTAGAAGTCCTAGCCTCAGCAATCAGACAACAAAAGGAATTTAAAGGCATCCAAATCGGCAAAGAAGAAGCCAAACTATCACTCTTTGCAGATGATATGATACTATATGTGGAAAACCCAAAAGACTCCACTCCAAAACTGCTAGAACTTGTACAGGAATTCAGTAAAGTGTCAGGATATAAAATTAATGCATAGAAATCAGTTGCTTTTCTCTATACCAACAACAAGACAGAAGAAAGAGAAATTAAGGAGTCCATCCCATTTACAATTGCACCTAAAACTATAAGATACCTAGGAATAAACCTAACCAAAGAGGCTAAGAATCTATACACAGAAAACTATAAAGTACTCATGAAAGAAATTGAGGAAGACACAAAGAAATGGAAAAATGTTCCATGCTCCTGGAATGGAAGAATAAATATTGTGAAAATGTCTATGCCACCTAAAGCAATCTACACATTTAATGCAATTCCTATCAAAATACCATCCATTTTTTTCAAAGAAATGGAACAAATAATCCTAAAATTTATATGGACCCAGAAAAGACCTCGAATAGCCAAAGGAATATTGAAAAAGAAAGCCAAAGTTGGTGGCATCACAATTCCGGACTTCAAGCTCTATTACAAAGCTGTCATCATCAAGACAGCATGGTACTGGCACTAAAACAGACCCATAGATCAGTGGAACAGAATAGAGAGCCCAGAACTAGACCCACAACTCTATGGTCAACTAATCTTCAACAAAGCAGGAAAGAATGTCCAGTGGAAAAAAGACAGCCTCTTCAATAAATGGTGTTGGGAAAATTGGACAGCCACATGCAGAAAAATGAAATTGGATCATTTCCTTACACCACACACGAAAATAGACTCAAAATGGATGAAGGACCTCAATGTGAGAAAGGAATCCATCAACATCCTTGAGGAGAACACAGGCAGCAACCTCTTCGACCTCAGCCGCAGCAACATCTTCCTAGGAACATCGCCAAAGGCAAGGGAAGCAAGGGCAAAAATGAACTATTGGGATTTTATCAAGATCAAAAGCTTTTGCACAGCAAAGGAAACAGTTAACAAAACCAAAAGACAACTGACAGAATGGGAGAAGATATTTGCAAACGACATATCAGATAAAGGGCTAGTGTCCA
>NW_022635011.1:0-2816 GCF_010015895.1 Lontra canadensis | reverse complement strand
AGGAAAACCATCTCCTTCTCAGCCTGTGCTGTGCAGATGTTTCTCTCTTTTGCTATGGCAGGGACAGAGTGTGTGCTTCTGAGCATGATGGCATTTGATCGCTATGTGGCCATCTGTAACCCGCTTAGGTATCCTGTGGTCATGAGCAAGGCTACCTATGTGCCCATGGCTGTCAGCTCCTGGGCTATTGGTGGTACGGCTTCTATGGTACACACATCTTTGACAATTAAGCTGCCTTTCTGTGGGGACAATGTCATCAACCACTTCGCCTGTGAAATCTTGGCTGTCCTGAAGTTGGCCTGTGCTGACATCTCCATCAATGTGATCAGCATGGGGGTGACCAATGTGATCTTCCTGGGGGTCCCAGTTCTGTTCATCTCCATCTCTTATGTGTTTATCATTGTTACCATCCTGAGGATCCCCTCAGCTGAGGGGAGGAGAAAGGCTTTCTCCACATGCTCTGCCCACTTTACTGTTGTGGTCATCTTCTATGGGACCTTATTTTTCATGTACGGGAAGCCCAAGTCTAAGGATCCCCTGGGGGCAGACAAACAAGACCTTTCAGACAAGCTCATCCCCGTTTTCTATGGGGTGGTGACCCCCATGCTCAACCCCATCATCTACAGCCTCAGGAACAAGGACGTGAAGGCAGCTGTGAGGAATTTGGTCACTCAGAAATGTTTCACCCAGTGATGGAAGACTTCCTCTGTGTTCCTACCCTATGGGAAAAAAGACCACTGATCATTATAGCTGCCATCCAAAAGACAAGTCATGTTATCCAGAATCCTCTCTTGCCCTTCTGTCCATTTTCAGAGAATGATTAACTTTTCAGAGTATATCTTCTGAGTTCTAGCCACACAGCTGAGAGTTTTGACAGATGCCACACAACAGATCTCTAATTGAATACACAAAGACATTCTGAACACATGATAAAACCAAGGAGAAAGGAGCCAGCCATCAGACTGAGCTTGGTGAATGGCACTGTTGCCATCCCTCTTGGAATCCCCAGGAAGAGTCACAGGAACAAGGAGAAAGTGGGAATTTTCATTTTGGACTGTTTTTGGAAGACAGTTTGGCTGAAGTATAAGAAGAGACAAAGACAAGTTCTCCACCTAGAAGGCTTTTGGGTGGGAACAAGCTATTCTGGAACACCCCATTTCTTCTTAGCTATGAGAAAATTGAGGCTATTTTTTCTCAATGCACTTCACATTAGGAAACACCGCTAGGAAGTTAACGGCAAGAAGGAGTACAGAGTTTGAATTTGATGCTCATCACTTACAGCAATTCCCACTAGAAAAGCTAGTATTTGGTTGGATAATATCTCACATTCTGGAAAAAGAAAGATGTTAGAGATATAGATAGACAGACAGATAGACAGAGGCTAAAAATATTTGAAGACTTCAGGGGCTAACATTTGACATATTTCTTTGTTCCAGGTCTCAAAGTCTTTAATATGCTACAGTATATTAGTGAATGTCCAAGCGATGTAAACTTGGTAGCATTTCCTGAGCCTCCATGGCTCAGGAGGATAAAAACAGAGAAGTATTTTCTTACCTATCACCTTTGGTGGGTTGCTTAAACTATGTAGGTCTATTTCTTCATGTTTTACACCTAACCTCTTGATTTTACACAAATTACTAATTACAGATGAGTGGTGTAAGTGGTAAGCACAATGGAACTATTAGATACCAGTTTTGGTCGTATCATGGATGCTGCCCAGTGCTGTGTGCCATGTGGAACAGAGTAAGACACCATCACTATATAGAGAAATAAACACACAAGGTGAATGAGGGACTCAGAGGTATAAGCAGATGAATAGAAGCATTCTTATGACAAGTTCTATGAAATTCTATGAATATGGCAGACTTATGTAAGAAGAGAATTTAGAAAGTGAATACTTTTTTGAGAATGGATTTTGGAAGTTTTGATTCAAGTGATACTTACATTTTCTTATATTTATTAGGAATGAATTGCCTAAGGATTAGTGTTTGTTTAATAAAATTTCTGATCCTAATGTTAGTCTTGTTACTAATTTCTACTTTGTAACAGCAGGGAAAAACCTTGCTCTTGCAAATACACAAATGCCTTCTCGTGGCCATTTAAGCAAACTTTAGACACTTAGTGGAGCCATGCAGTATCATTGCAGGGAAATGTTTTGGGGGTTTCCTTCTTTGGATGTGGACACTATGGCAGTGGCCAATGTGGTATTTCTGGGCAGTCCAGCTCACTACACTTTCATCTCCTATGTGATTATCATTGCTACCAACCTGAGGATACCCCCAGCTCAGAGAAGGAAAAAGGCCTTTTCTACCTGCTCTGCCTACCTCACATTCATGGTCATCTTCTACAGAACTTTGCTCTTTGTATATGGAAAGCCCAAATCCAAGAACCCCACTGGGGGCAGACAAGCAGGATGTTTCAGACAAGCTCACCTCCCTCTTCTATGGTGTTGTGACCCCTATGCTCAACCCCATCATCTACAGCCTCAGGAACAAGGACGTGAAGATCCTGGTCCTATGCAAACATGTCATCCAGTGATGGTGTAGGGGTCCTGATAGATCTCTATTCCCTAGTTTCTCTCACCTGAGGGGCTAGAGGATAAGATAAAGGGCCAATTTAGTCAAAGGTACATAGGCATATTTGATTACACAGACTGCTTTGTGTGAATAGGAAGCATTTAATGGGATGTTTCTGTCCCATTCTAGAAGCATTTCTACACAAGTATATACCATTGGTCAAGCGTTATACTCATCTATCCTTGGGATGAATACTGAGCTACTTGATGTCCAGGGAAAATAACTCTTCAAGTTTTAATT
>NW_022635010.1:0-2817 GCF_010015895.1 Lontra canadensis | reverse complement strand
AGACTTTCGATTTCAGTTCAGGTCATGATCTCAGAGTCCTGGGATTAAGCCATACATTGGACTATGCACTCAGTGGGGCATCTGCTTGAGGATTCTCTCTCTCTCTCTTCCACTCTGCCCTTCTACCTACTTGCACTCTCTCTCTCTCTCTTTCCCTCTCTTTCTAAAATAAAGAAATAAATCTTTAAAAGAAAAAAAGAATGTATCAGAGAAAGACTATAGACAACAAAAAATAAACGTCCAGGGTTTAGGGATAAATGTTTATTTTAACCCTGGGTGTTGTTTAAAGTTGTCAACAATAGGAATTTTCCTTTCCTTTTTTATTGAAATTTCCAAATTTATTTTTCTATGGAATATGTGTATGTAACAGATTTTCTGGTTAAATTTTATGTCACAAACTTTGCTCACAAATATATTAATACTACCTGAAAGGTTTTTCATATTTAAAAGTTGCTTTAAGTTTGCTATAACAGTGATTAGGACTGACTTTTTCCAGAAATCCTTATGGTTTTACTTGAGAACACCTTTTCTCTACCAGTGTTTTTGCAGAATAAAATTGAGGCAGAATGGAGTGGAATACAGGTGACATAAATAAGAAAGCTACTAATTTCACATGATGAAGGTATTTTTATTTGAAAAAAACTCCTTTCTAGGCAATTCCAAATCACTAAATAATGAAAAAAATCTCAAATTCAGTTTGTGTGGGTACTTATTAAGCTATAAATGCTGGAAAGAGAAGTGAAGGAGCACCTACTGCCTATTTCCTGCTACATATATATAAATAGTCAATGAAATGGTTGTCAGAAGTAGGAGATAGGATAGGGTTAATACACAATTGACTTACCTTAAAAGTCTGAATCAGAAAATGTGATCAGTTAAACGTAATGGTGGTTTTAATCAGAATAAGCAAAAAGGTTACTGATGTAGGAATCATTATGGAATGCTATTTAAATGTAGTTTAAATTGCTTAACACTCTAGTTCATGAATTATTATAAGGTTCTTAGAGATATGTTAAGAAATAATAAAACATTGTTAAAGGGAGTAGTTCAGTCTTACAGCTATGTTGCTTACTAGAGGAGAGACATTAAGATTTAATATGTAAATTATTCAGTATTTGTTTTCCATTACTCACCTGGCTTTTTGGCTCTTGTGAACCCAATGTAAAATTATTATAAATGTAAGAGTATATCAAATTTATATATAAAGAATAATGAATTTTATAGTAATCATTTCCATCTTACCCATATAAGAAATTGAGAAAATTCTTTTGAGATGTTAGGTTTTCTAAAGTAGATAAGAAATACAGTAGCACTGAAATGACCGATATGTCTGTAGTAACTTCTTGCACACTGATTCACTTTGGAGGCTTCCTTTAACAAGCTCAGGAGAATGTTGTTTATATCAATTTGTTTCAAGCACAAGAGTCAACCAGTTGTACAACTGTGGGCTTTTTGCCAGAATAGGAAGGAATGAGGAACTAAATTTCTCCCAATGGCACCTAAGGCTTCCCTTTAGGACAAAACTAAATTGTTCTTCCGGGCAATGTAAACTTAATCGTGTGTGAAAAGTCCAGGTAGATCATAGGACATTATAGACTCCAAAATCATAAACATCAAGTCATCATAGATATTGTATTATATGCACCTATTTTCCACTACTAATGACACCTCTGACATATTTATACAAACTTTAATATATAAATGTTGATGCTCTGAGTGCTTAGATTAGTATGATCACATTTGAGCCAATCATACATGATTTTAATGAAGCCAAAGTGCTGCATTCCCTTCAGAGGAACCTTAACTACAAGTATCCTTTTCATGCAAAGTGCAGCTCATGTTCCAGAACTACACTGAACTTTGCACATTAATTTGTAACAGGTGAGAAATCTTACTTCACAGAGGTCAAGGGAAGATGAAAGGGAAAACAAAACAAAGGACCATAGTGGGAGATGCCATATATCAATGCTTCTCAAATATTAATGCCTGTGAATTTCCTAGGAATTTTCCTAAAGTGCAGATTCTCTTTTGATAGGTCAGGGAGGATGTCCAAAGTCTTCATTAACAATGTGATGACCTGGACATTTGCCACCTTTAGGGCTTTCCATCATTGGAGGGCCTAGATGATCTCAGAGCTAGATCATTGGAGAAACACTTAAAGAAAAGTGGTAAATGTAGCTGGCATCCAAAGAGAAGCAAGAAGAGCCAGATGGATTGAGAAAGACCAACATGTTTGGCTCACATGGGGTCTGGAGGCTAGGTCAGGCCCTTTGTTCTTGTTCCCACTTTTAAGGACAACTAGTGAGATATTTTGAACATGGTGGTAAGGTGTTCATATTTACCCTTCAACATGAAGAGAGAAGTAGCATAATGTTAAATCAGAAAATAATGACATTATATATGTCAAAAGAGTACAATGTACAAATAGCAACATTTTGATTTGGTATCTAAAGAGGAATAAAAGTGCTTAACCTCCACATGGGACTTGATGGCAGCTAGGGGGAAAGAAAAGGGCCTATATTTTGATGGAATCATTAATGTTATTCTGTGTGCTTAGACTTTGTTTGTGAAAGCCAAAGAAAATGGGGAAAATAAACTACATAGATAAAAGAGAAGCCCTGTCAAAACTCAGTGTGTAAGCAATATGTACACTGGAAATTTCAACATAATCCAAGCGTGAGTTAAAATTAATTCTTCTCTTCAATTTTGTGTATTTATCTCTCACCTCATATTGTGGTCCATCTATGGGTACAAAAGTCTGTATTGTTGCTTCCAATATTAGTAGTCTTCTCAATTTTAGTTATTCTCTTAAAGATA
>NW_022635009.1:2546-2817 GCF_010015895.1 Lontra canadensis | reverse complement strand
ATAGGTAAAAATACACTAACACATACCAAAGTAATTGACTCATAGGGGTTTTGGTTCCTAAAGGATGCTGGTTCTAGGGATTATGTTTATGGGTGGGCGCTCTCTGTGTTGCTGAAGTGTCAGAGGGACTTCTGAGGTAGCACTTGCCGTGCTCTGTTGACATTGCCATGACAAGGTGATCTTGGGGGCCAGGGAGATGTTCTGAGAAGATGGTGTTGTGTGCAGTCTCCTGGACCCTCTCATTTTCCTTCCTTTGCTCAAGAACCAGTGA
>NW_022635009.1:0-2536 GCF_010015895.1 Lontra canadensis | reverse complement strand
TGGTTACAAATTTTCAGGGAACCATCACTGTATTTATTGAGATTAAGTTCCTCATTCTTGAAAAATACATTTGAATGATGAAAAATAGCAAGAATAGCAGAATAACCACAAATTCAAGGTTCTAGTTTTTCCCCCCCTTAGTTGGAAAGGAAACTTTTCACACATGTGAGTCATCTACTTTTATTATCTGGCTTTCTTAGTTTCCGTAAAGTCTGACCTCCTGAATCAGTTTGGATGGTTGTCTCATCCTAACTCAAACTGTCTCAAAGATTAAAAAAAAAAAAAAAATACTTCAATCTCGTGAAGAAGCAGCTCATGGCAGGGCTTGCAGAGAATGTGTTTTATTCACACTGTCTCTATGATTCTCTCCATTTTTCCCTACTCTGCCCTTTCCCTCTGGCCGGTTTGTCTTCCACTCCCTGCTGACCGCGATGGCTGCCAGCAGTGGGGGCACTGCCTGCCTTGTTCACATTCAGAGACAACCCAGATATTTCTGTAAAGCCCTTCCCATTTGTGTGAGTGGGAAAGCCTAGGTTACTGTCTCTCGTAGAACAGTAACAAGGCACTGACTGTCGTACAGCTGGCTGTGTGAATGGCTCAGGAGGAACATGACTGGCTTCCATGAGAGAAACCTTCCCTGGTAGTGTGGATGGGGCCAGCTTCCTGTGAGTCACCTGGGCTGCAGTGGAGGAGGCACACGGAGCACTGGGGTTCAGGGAGGGGAAGGGGGGAAGGTTGCTGGCCGTCAACTATCCAGGCCCAGTACTACCACACGCTGCAGACAGTCCTACCTAGAAATGGTCACTGCCATTGTACAGACTCAATATGTCTCACATGAGTTCTTCTAGTAGTTTTTTAGTGCCACTGTAGCAAATGATAAACTTTCAGTGGCTTGAAACAACACAAATTGATTATCTTGCAGTTCTGGAAGTCAGAAGTTCAAAAATCAGTCTCAGTGTGGTAAAATCAGGGTGTTAACAGGCCTGTGTTCCTTCTGGAGGCTCCAGAGGAGAATCCATTTGCTTGCCTTGTCCTGCTTCTAAAGCTGCCTGCATTCCCTGGCTTGTGGCCCTTCATTGCACTACCTTTTATCCAGCTTCACATTGCCTTCTGATTCTGATCCTCCTGTCTCCTTATGGATCCTCATGATTACATTGGGACCACCCAGGCAATCCAGGATAATCTCTCTCCCGTCACACCTTAATTTAATCATGCTTGCTAAATCCCATTTGCCAGGTAAGGTAAAGTACTCAGAGCTTCTGGGGCTCAGGGTATGGGCATCTTAGGGGCAGTCACTATTCAGCTGATCAGTTGCCTCCTGTACTCCCTCTTATGCCTCACACCTCATCTCACATGTGTCTGCTGTGTTCCTCTCTTCATCTGCAATGCAAATGAGAAATGCGGCAATTTAAACCTTTGAATATTAGATTTTGGAGATAGTTGGGGGAATAAAAGCACATATAATTTTATTTGTATCCTAAAAGTTTTTCTTTGGAATTTTAAATTTTATCTAATTGACCCTAGGTAAAGTAAATACGACTCAATCAGTTGATCTGAAATCTCTTTTCAAAGAGTATACCGCTGTTGTAAAGGCCCTTCAAAACAGTATTTTGAGTGCTGTTTCCAAATGAAGTTTACACTTTCACCCTTATCACTGTATTAAAGGTCATGTTTGAGGGGTTTGTGTGTGTGCTTTTTTCCAAAGTGAACTTGCTTCTCTATCTAAAACTAATACCTCTAACAGTATTTTGCACCAGGGAGGAGAGGAATTAGTGTATCTTCTAGACTAAGTTTTCTTTCCACTTGAAGAATCTGTTAGGACTAATATTCATGGGAGAAGGAAAAGACAGTAGCTCTTACACCCCGTATACTATGTTGACAACAACAGCATAAGCCTGGCCAAAGCTGTACATCTTGGTGCATCATTTCAGCTGAAATGTGTTCAGTGAAGTATGACTTATTCCTTAGTAATTCATTTTTGTGTGAGATAAAAGTACATCAACAGAAATTAGGGAAAGCAGAGTGGTAATTTTAAAAATTTCATCAGTGACTCTTTTTTACCAGTTCTATAAGCACATTAATTGATATTAAAACCCATAAAAGCTCATTTGGGAATGAAAAAGAAAGTTGGAGGTGGTATTGATTTTTTGAATGATACTTGTATTTATGTGTATAATTACCCTTAGTTACACTTTGAATCCGAATGTGCCCTTCAACAATAATCCATGGGCTGTGGGTTTCCTGAAGTTGTATGTCATGGGGTGAACAGTTAGAAAAAGTGAATCCCACAAATTGACAACCCTATGGGGGTTTATATATTACACAAACACATTTGTTTGTTAGTCAACCACTCCAGTACTTTCTGTGTCCTAGAGCTCTACCGACGTGGTGCAGGCTGCCCCCATCTGTGCTGGAGGATCCTGACGGGGCATTCAGTGGCCTCAGGCATCCCCACAGAGCTGCAGTTGCATCCTCTCATTTCCCACCTCGTTTGTGGGCGTCCCCCGTTAGCTTGACCCTGACAGTGGACAGGTCT
>NW_022635008.1:0-2817 GCF_010015895.1 Lontra canadensis | reverse complement strand
AGACTTTCGATTTCAGTTCAGGTCATGATCTCAGAGTCCTGGGATTAAGCCATACATTGGACTATGCACTCAGTGGGGCATCTGCTTGAGGATTCTCTCTCTCTCTCTTCCACTCTGCCCTTCTACCTACTTGCACTCTCTCTCTCTCTCTTTCCCTCTCTTTCTAAAATAAAGAAATAAATCTTTAAAAGAAAAAAAGAATGTATCAGAGAAAGACTATAGACAACAAAAAATAAACGTCCAGGGTTTAGGGATAAATGTTTATTTTAACCCTGGGTGTTGTTTAAAGTTGTCAACAATAGGAATTTTTCTTTCCTTTTTTATTGAAATTTCCAAATTTATTTTTCTATGGAATATGTGTATGTAACAGATTTTCTGGTTAAATTTTATGTCACAAACTTTGCTCACAAATATATTAATACTACCTGAAAGGTTTTTCATATTTAAAAGTTGCTTTAAGTTTGCTATAACAGTGATTAGGACTGACTTTTTCCAGAAATCCTTATGGTTTTACTTGAGAACACCTTTTCTCTACCAGTGTTTTTGCAGAATAAAATTGAGGCAGAATGGAGTGGAATACAGGTGACATAAATAAGAAAGCTACTAATTTCACATGATGAAGGTATTTTTATTTGAAAAAAACTCCTTTCTAGGCAATTCCAAATCACTAAATAATGAAAAAAATCTCAAATTCAGTTTGTGTGGGTACTTATTAAGCTATAAATGCTGGAAAGAGAAGTGAAGGAGCACCTACTGCCTATTTCCTGCTACATATATATAAATAGTCAATGAAATGGTTGTCAGAAGTAGGAGATAGGATAGGGTTAATACACAATTGACTTACCTTAAAAGTCTGAATCAGAAAATGTGATCAGTTAAACGTAATGGTGGTTTTAATCAGAATAAGCAAAAAGGTTACTGATGTAGGAATCATTATGGAATGCTATTTAAATGTAGTTTAAATTGCTTAACACTCTAGTTCATGAATTATTATAAGGTTCTTAGAGATATGTTAAGAAATAATAAAACATTGTTAAAGGGAGTAGTTCAGTCTTACAGCTATGTTGCTTACTAGAGGAGAGACATTAAGATTTAATATGTAAATTATTCAGTATTTGTTTTCCATTACTCACCTGGCTTTTTGGCTCTTGTGAACCCAATGTAAAATTATTATAAATGTAAGAGTATATCAAATTTATATATAAAGAATAATGAATTTTATAGTAATCATTTCCATCTTACCCATATAAGAAATTGAGAAAATTCTTTTGAGATGTTAGGTTTTCTAAAGTAGATAAGAAATACAGTAGCACTGAAATGACCGATATGTCTGTAGTAACTTCTTGCACACTGATTCACTTTGGAGGCTTCCTTTAACAAGCTCAGGAGAATGTTGTTTATATCAATTTGTTTCAAGCACAAGAGTCAACCAGTTGTACAACTGTGGGCTTTTTGCCAGAATAGGAAGGAATGAGGAACTAAATTTCTCCCAATGGCACCTAAGGCTTCCCTTTAGGACAAAACTAAATTGTTCTTCCGGGCAATGTAAACTTAATCGTGTGTGAAAAGTCCAGGTAGATCATAGGACATTATAGACTCCAAAATCATAAACATCAAGTCATCATAGATATTGTATTATATGCACCTATTTTCCACTACTAATGACACCTCTGACATATTTATACAAACTTTAATATATAAATGTTGATGCTCTGAGTGCTTAGATTAGTATGATCACATTTGAGCCAATCATACATGATTTTAATGAAGCCAAAGTGCTGCATTCCCTTCAGAGGAACCTTAACTACAAGTATCCTTTTCATGCAAAGTGCAGCTCATGTTCCAGAACTACACTGAACTTTGCACATTAATTTGTAACAGGTGAGAAATCTTACTTCACAGAGGTCAAGGGAAGATGAAAGGGAAAACAAAACAAAGGACCATAGTGGGAGATGCCATATATCAATGCTTCTCAAATATTAATGCCTGTGAATTTCCTAGGAATTTTCCTAAAGTGCAGATTCTCTTTTGATAGGTCAGGGAGGATGTCCAAAGTCTTCATTAACAATGTGATGACCTGGACATTTGCCACCTTTAGGGCTTTCCATCATTGGAGGGCCTAGATGATCTCAGAGCTAGATCATTGGAGAAACACTTAAAGAAAAGTGGTAAATGTAGCTGGCATCCAAAGAGAAGCAAGAAGAGCCAGATGGATTGAGAAAGACCAACATGTTTGGCTCACATGGGGTCTGGAGGCTAGGTCAGGCCCTTTGTTCTTGTTCCCACTTTTAAGGACAACTAGTGAGATATTTTGAACATGGTGGTAAGGTGTTCATATTTACCCTTCAACATGAAGAGAGAAGTAGCATAATGTTAAATCAGAAAATAATGACATTATATATGTCAAAAGAGTACAATGTACAAATAGCAACATTTTGATTTGGTATCTAAAGAGGAATAAAAGTGCTTAACCTCCACATGGGACTTGATGGCAGCTAGGGGGAAAGAAAAGGGCCTATATTTTGATGGAATCATTAATGTTATTCTGTGTGCTTAGACTTTGTTTGTGAAAGCCAAAGAAAATGGGGAAAATAAACTACATAGATAAAAGAGAAGCCCTGTCAAAACTCAGTGTGTAAGCAATATGTACACTGGAAATTTCAACATAATCCAAGCGTGAGTTAAAATTAATTCTTCTCTTCAATTTTGTGTATTTATCTCTCACCTCATATTGTGGTCCATCTATGGGTACAAAAGTCTGTATTGTTGCTTCCAATATTAGTAGTCTTCTCAATTTTAGTTATTCTCTTAAAGATA
>NW_022635007.1:0-2817 GCF_010015895.1 Lontra canadensis | reverse complement strand
AACAGAGTCCTGGTTAGTCATTTGATGAGTAATCTTCAAGGGCTCTTTTTGTTTCTTTGTTTCTAATGTTTGTATATACTTACAAAAATAAGATAATATATAAACTATTTATAATGTTTTACTTCCCCTGTAGAAACATGTGAAAGAAATGTTATCATGCCAACAAATCTATCTTTTCATCATCGTTTTTTGCTGATTGCATAATAGGGCTTCAATGAAGATATCCTCATGTATTTAAATAATTGTCTGTAATTTTCTCAATTTTGCATTAGTGTAAACACCACAGCAGTGAACATATAGGTGCTGATGGATCCATCTACCTTCTCCATTGATGTGCCTCTCTGATGATATGTTTTGTATATAATAGTACATAGTGTATTGTGAAGTGTGTGAGTTCTCCTCTCAGTTTTCCTGGACTTGGAACTCTTTACAAAAATGTGAGTTTGGGCTAGTCATTTAGGCCCTCTGTGATGCAGTTTCCTTATGCATGGCTAAGTAATAATACTGACCTCATGGGATTGTGGTGAGAATTAAATAGGACAATTCATGTAAACGGTTTACAAAATTACCTGACATACATTGTGAATAAATGTTAGTTCTTACAATTTGGACTTATTCCTAGAAATGAAATTCAAAATGTCAGAGGGAATTCACATATGGTGATGTAAAGCTGCTAACATGCCATTTGAACTTAAAAGCTTAAAAGACAGCTTCTCCTACAGGAAACAGACCCCTTTAAAAAAAAAAAAAGGAAAATCATTGAAACATAAGCTGTTATTCCTTTACTGATTAGATATTGAATTCAAGAAGCAGTTCTCAGAGATTAGTTTCAATCAGGGAAAAGAATCCAGAGAAAGAGATGGAAGAGTCTGTCACTTGGAAAACAAAAGGACAAGCAATAAAATACAAATCTAAAAACAGTTTATTAAGTATTCATTATGTACTTCCTTTTTTTAAAGATTTTATTTATTTATTTGACAGAGAGAGACAGAGATCACAAGTAGCAGAGAGGCAGGCAGAGAGAGAAGAGGAAACAGTCTCTCTGCTAAGCAGAGAGCACAATGTGGGGCTCGATCCCAGGACCCTGAGATCATGAACGGAGCTGAAGGCAGACGCTTAACCGACTGAGCCACCCGGGCGCCCCTCATTATGTATTTCTAATTGTTCTATTGTACTCAACCTAGTGCCAATATCCTAATATGTGTGTCAATATTATAGAGTCATTTCATCTATCTGTAAGAGAATTAGGAGAATTTATATTTTAAAAACTGAAGCGTTACCTCAAATAATAGGACTGTTGCATGAATAACGGATGTTTATATTAAAGAGGTGTAAAAACACCATCTGTCTTTATTTCGTTAATACTGTTAATGCACTCAGTTATACATCGAATATTCTGCTAGCTAGCTTTTCTGCTAGGAAAAGAAATATTTTGAGGATTGCGGAAGTTTTGTGAGAAGGGTCCAGTGGCTCTTGGAGTACCTGTGGTTTTGGAACAAGTTCCAGAAGGGAAGCTCCCACTCAGGATTCCAGCGCCACCAGCTTGCTCATGCTGGGGGCAGCACAGGGTGTGATTTGACCTTACCCTTGTTGGCTTCCTCTGCCCTCAACTTCAGAGCACTGCCTCAGATCTCTGCCATGACCTCCACCTCGCCCAACTACCAGAAAGCATTTTTTTTTCTTTTTTACCAAAATGAAATAGTGTTTATTTTATACTTTGAAAAATAATTCTTTTTTGATTAACATACGATGTACTATTTATTTCAGGGGTACAGTTCTGTGAATCATTAATCTGACGCAATTTAAAACACTCACCATTGCATATACCATCCCCAGTGTCCATCACCCAGGCACCCTATCACTACCACCCCACCACTCTCAGTTTGTTTCCTGAGATTAAGAGTCTCTTATGGTTTGTCTCCCTTCCTGGTCCCACCTTGTTTCATTTTTCCTCTCCTTTCCCCCCATGAATCCCTGTGCTGCTTCTCAAATTCCTCATGTCAGAGAGAACATATAATAATTGTCTTTCTCAGATTGACTAATTTTGCTTAGCATAATACTCTCTTGTCCAACCATGTCCTTGCAAATGGCAAGAGCTTGGTCTTTTTGATGGCTTGAGACCTCTTTGGCCATTAGAGCTTCTATATAATGCCATTAGAACGTCTAATGAAAAAAAAAAGCCATTTATATATATGACACCTTCCTTATCCATTCATCTGTTGATGGACATCTATGCTCTTTCTATAGTTTGGCTGTTGTAGACATTACTGCTATAAACATTTGGTGCACATGCCCCTTCAAATCACTACGTTTCTATCTTTAGGATAAATACTCAGTAGTACAATTGCTGGTCATAGGGTAGCTCTATTTTCAACTTTTTTTTTTTAAGATTTTATTTATTTATTTGACAGACAGAGATCACAAGGAGGCAGAGAGGCAGGCAGAGAGAGAGAGGAGGAAGCAGGCTCCCCGCCAAGCAGAGAGCCCAATATGGGGCTCGATCCCAGGACCCCGGGATCATGACCTGAGCTGAAGGCAGAGGCTTTAACCCACTGAGCCATGCAGGCGCCCCTATTTTCAACTTTCTGAGGAATATCAACATTGTTTTCCAGAGTGGCTGCACCATCTTGCATTCCCACAACAGTGTAAGAGGATTCCCTGTTCTCCACATCCTCTCCAACATTTGTAGTTTACTGTCTTGTTAATTATGGCCAGGCTTGAAATATGGGAGACCTCACATTTGCGGAAGCATGTTTCATTACTGGCACTCCAGGCCCTCAATGCAAGAAGCATGTATGGAGGGCCTACTGTGGGCAC
>NW_022635006.1:0-2818 GCF_010015895.1 Lontra canadensis | reverse complement strand
GTGAAGTTGAATGTCATTGTCCCTGCAGACGACCTACCCTGAGCTGCCCACATGGTTCTGCCAAGACAAGCTCCAGGGTCTCCTATGATCGGGCCCTCTCAGGGTGCATCCAGCCACGGGAACTCAGCTGTGCTGGGATCATAGCTGCTGGCATCATGTCTCAGTCCATCTACCCTCATGCTGACCTCCCATGGGGACTCCATCACCATGATATGACCAATGAGAAGGAAGTAGCAGACATACTACATGTCCTGGTATGCAGAAGAGCACCAGAAAATTGATTATAAATCCCATGATAATCAAGGGTCTGGACATTATAGTAAAGGTTCTAGAGGTCCATTCTTTGGGGAAGCATCAGCATATAACTTCAAAATTATCTCATGTCTAATGAGTAGATGTGACCTGGGTCTGGATAGTCTTGGACTCCTTGTGGGGCAGCCGGTTCCCCTCCCAGACCCTGATGCTCCAGGTCAGCCGCTTCCTGGGAGGGGACCAGATCAGAGGGGCAGCTCCAGGGTGGGCTTTGCTGGGGCTCAGGAGGCAGGAGTGAGGGAGGGAGGTGGGCAGCAGGAGGCTTGCTGGTATCCACATCCTGATTTCTCCAAACTTTTGAGGGTTGAGGGAGGGAAGGGGGTATTAGGGCCTGTCTGGGATGCCCTCACATCCCCAGGATGGGGAAACCACCCTCAAACCTCCCTTAGGGACGGCAGGCTTTGTCCTGCTTGGGAGCTGAGTTTGAGATCACCAGTAGCTCAGAGTCTCACTTTCCAGAGTCCTGCTTTGTCGGGAGAGCTCTGTCTACAATCTCAGGCCCTTGTGTGCACCCTTCCCCACTCCCCAGCATGCTTGTGTCCTGGCTCTCAGCTAAGGAGAATGTGTGTGTGAGTGAGGGGCCAGGACAGCCTCCCAAGGCCTCTGCATTGAAAACAGCTGGGCTGTGACACTGTCTGCAGGGGACTGGGGGCAGTCCTTCCTATCTGGGGGTGACCTTTCCTATAGCTGTTTCCAGGCTCTTGTGGTGGGAGGGGGTCTCCTGCAGGATGCCTCATGTGAACCAGGCCCTGACTTGGGGTCCTGGACCTGCCCTTGTCCCCAAAGCTCTTCACAGTGCAGAGAGGGGTTGAGCTCTGCAGTCAGACTCACTGGGTCACTCATTCTGCTTCTGCCTCACATTGATGGGCAGATTCTGGTTGTGGTCACAGAGAGTTCGCGCACTCTCCTGTGCTCCCACCTCCCCCACGCCCCGGCCCTCCACACAGACGCAGAAACTGAGGGAACCTTTATAAAAGCTCAGGTCCCCTTCGCCCATCAGTGAGAGAAATCACACACCATGGTCGTACCCAAGCCAAGGGCGGGAGCACAGGACGCGCAAAGACGAGACGGATCAGGTGCAGGAGCCCGAGAGATGGTCGTCCTTGCAGGTCCACGTACAAATGCAAATGGAACATTCTGACCACCCCGTTTGCCTGTCAAATGAACACACCTGTGTCTGTGGTGTTGAGAGTCCAGAGTGCAGTGACAGGGCAAGAACAGGCTCTCTCCTGTCTTATGGGCCAATGTCCCCTACCTAAGTGTTCAGCCCTGGGGCAGCCACAGGAAAGACTGGACCCCAGCCCTGAGCTCTCAAGGTGCCTGTGGGGGAAGCTGTGCGAGCAGCGCCCCCTGGTGGAAGGAGCTGCAGCGACAGCCGCCTGCACCCAGGGCTCCCAGCCTCACCTTCCTGGGCCAGGGGGGCAGGTCTGTCCTGGACACGTGAAGAGAAGACAGCGCAGCCCGGCCCCAGGCCCAGGCCAGCTCTGCTCCGGCCAGAGACAGGTCTGAAAAAGGCTGTTCAGAAGCCAAGTTCTATCCTGGTGCCTTCCCCATCCCCTGGTTTTCTCACCTGTCCAGCAGGGGGTGGGTTATGGGGCCTACTCTGAGGCCCTTCTGGCTCAGGCATCCTGGGATTCTAGGTCAGGATGGACCCGACTGGCCCTTGTTCCTCTCTGACCTCCATCTCCTACCCGTCCTGCCTGGGTTCATAGATGCTCCAGCCACTCTGACCTCCTGCTCCTGGAACAATCCCGGCAGGTCCCAGCTAAGGACCATTCCATGGGCTGTCACCTGGGCCACGAAAGCGATTCCCCCATATGTCCATGATCACTCCTCACCTCCTTCAAGTCTTTCCTCAGAAGTCTCCTTCTTGGGGAACCTGGTGTAACCTGGAAACCACACTCGCAGGTGCTGAGCCCCCCTCCCTGCTCTTCCATGCAGAGCCCTGTTGGCCGTAGGTACTGTGGTTCCCGCACACGGCCTTTCCCCATGGAGGAGGGGAGGAAGGCAGGGAGGAAGGCAGAGGGTTTGCTGGGTGCACTCATACGTGTGTGTGTGTGAGAGAGAGAGAGAGAGAGAGAGAGCACCTGGAGTGGGGCAGGTGTACAGTAGGAGCTCATGCACTGCTGGCAGAAAGATGAGTCCACCATTGAGGAAGGTCTGGGTCAGGGGCTAATGGGTCCCCCTAAACAGCTCACATGCAGTGCATGGATGGGGTCGTGCTACTGTGACCATACAGGGGTTCAGGGAAAGGAGCTTGTGGCCCAGGAGCTGCCCCGTGGGGACAGCAAGAAGGGGCAGAGGGCAGGTGAGAAGAACTCAGCACAGCTCGGCCACTGTCACTCAGCATGTCTACACACAGGCCCCTGATTTACCCTCATCAGTGATTCTGGTGGGATCCAGGGAGCGTCAGCTGTGAGAGACAGTCCTCAACACGGGGTGGGGGCCGAGGTCAGATGAATATGGAAACACGACAGCCACATCCCTCCTGCGATGTTCACCGCCC
>NW_022635005.1:0-2821 GCF_010015895.1 Lontra canadensis | reverse complement strand
GTTGCCAATATAAGAATTAAAACAACTATCAAAAATGGGCATACCCTCTCTCAACTTGATAAAGAACATCCTTGAAAACTTACAGCTAATATCGTACTTAATGGTGAGCAACTAGATGCTTTCCCACTAAGATCAAGAATAAGGCAAAGATATGTGCTCTCACCACTTCTATTTTGTATTGTATTAAATCCTAGCTAATGCAATAAAATAAGAAAAGGAAATAAAAATCTGTAGATTAGGAAGGAAGAAATAAAACTGTCCTTGCTACAGGATGACATGACTGTCTATATGGAAATCCAAAACAATAACACTAAAAACCTCCTGTTACTAGTAAGTGATTAAAACAAGCTAGAAGGATACTAGGCTAAAATAAAAAGCTAATTGCTTTCTTCTACACTAGCAATGAATAATTAAAATTTGAAATAAAAAACACAAGACCATTTACTTGGTAAACCTCCACACAAAATGTCCACACAAAAACCTGCACACTAAAGTTTATAGCAGCTTCATTCTTATTTTTAGTACCAAAAATTATACTTAGGCATAATGTTAACAAAGTATATGTAATATCTATATGAGAAACATAATGAAACTCTGATGAAAGAAATCAATGAAGATCCAAATAAATGAAGAGATATTCTATGTTCATGGGTAGAAATATTCCATATTATAAGCACGTCAGTTCTTTCTAACTTGATATATAGATTCGACATAATTCCAAACAAAATCTCAGCAAGCTAACTTGTGAATATTGAAAAAAAAAAACTATTCTAAAGTTGCTATGGAGAGGCAAAAGACCCAGTATAGTCAATTCGATATGGTGAAGAACAAAGTCAGAGGAGTAACTTTGAGACATAGTATAAATCTAGAGTAATCAATACAGTGCAGTACTGGGGAAAGAATAGACAAATAGATCAAGGAAAGAGAATAAAGAGTCCAGAAAAAGACCCACACAAACATTATCAATTGATCTTTGAAAAAGGAGCAAAGGCAATAATTTAATGGAGAAAGGATAATCTTTTCATCAAGTCATGCAGGAACAACTGGACAACCAATGCAAAAAAACCAAAAAATCCCCACAAATCTAGACAAAGACCTTACACCTCTCAAAAATAT
Organism: Lontra canadensis; assembly: GCF_010015895.1. Lineage (NCBI taxonomy): Eukaryota > Metazoa > Chordata > Mammalia > Carnivora > Mustelidae > Lontra > Lontra canadensis. Next base: position 1,705 of record NW_022635005.1, on the reverse strand, counting down.
TAACTCATGGATTATGGGCCTGAATGTAAAATACAAAGCTAACCATCTGAGAAGACAACCTAAGAGAAAATCTGGGCAACTTTGGGTGTGACAATGATAAATCCAAACCTATTTTGGATAGAGTGCCAAAAATGTGATCTATGAAAGAAAAGCTTGATAAGTTGGACTTCATTAAAATCAAGATCTTCTCTGCCAAAAGACAACGTCAAAAGAATAAAAAGAATACAGACTGGGAGAAATTATTTGCAAAAGACACATCTGATAAAAGGACTATTGTACAAGGTATACAAATAGGTCTTATAGCTCAATAATAAGAAAACAACCTAATTAAAAATGGACCAAAGACCTTAACAGACAGATTATGAAAGAGGATATACAGATGACAAGTAAGCATATGAAAAGATATTCAGTCTTGTATGGCACTAGGGAATTATAAAATAAAACAACAATAGGATGCAACTACATACCAATTAGAATGGCTGGAATCCAAAATCCCGATACCGCCAAAGGCTGGTGAGGATGTGGAACAACAGGAATGTTCGTTCATTGCTGATGGGAATAAAAAATGATACAGTCTCTTCAGAACAGTTTGGCCGAAATACACTCTCATCTCGTGATCCAGCAGTCATATTCCTTGGTATTTACTCAAAGGAGTTGAAATGTTCTATCTGTATAAAACCTGCCCAATAATGTTCATAGTAGCTTTCTTCCTAATTGCCAAAACTTAGAAACATTCAAGATGTCCTTCTACACGTAAGTTGATAAGCTGGTACATCCTGATAATGGAATTTTATTCAGTGATAAAAAGAAATGAGCTATCAAGCCATGAAAAGACATGGAGGAAACTTAAATGCAGATTGCTAAGTGGAAAAAGCTTGTCTGAAAATGTACATATGTATGATTCCAACTATATGTCACTCTGTAAAAGACAAAACTACAGAGACAGTAAAAAGAGCAGTAATTGCCAGGATGGGGGAACAGAGAGAGGAGTAAATACGTAGAGAGCAGGGCACTTTCAGAAATTATTTTCTGACCTGTAATGGTGGATATATGTCATACGTTTTTAAAAAGATTTACTTATTTATTGAAGAGAAAGAGAGCAAAAGAGCATGGTGGAAGGGGCTGAGAGAGAGAGGCAGAGAAGCAGACTCCCCTCTTAGCACAGAGCCTGATGCAGGGCTCAATCTCTGAACCCTGAGATCATGACCTGAGCCCAAATCAAGAGTTAGATTCTTAACAGACAAAGCCACCCAGGCACCCCTATATCATACATCTGTTAAAACACACAAGAATGTGCAACACAAGGAGTGGATTCTAATGTAAACTATAGATTTTCATTAATAATAATTTATACATATTGTCTGATTAATTGTAGCAAGCATGCCACACTAATGCAAGATGTTCACAATAAGAAAATCTGTGTTGGGAAGGTGGAATATAAGGAGGTTTATAGGAACTCTCTAGCCTAATACATTAAATATCTGTTTTCAGTAAATTTGCTTTTCTGCTTTGGTAATGTGATTTTTTTCTTGAATTTATTATCATGTATTTCTTTCAGTTTTCCATGATTGGTTTAGGAATAGAGTATATGGATTTTAATTATGTGATTGCCACATTTCAGGTGAAATGAATGATACTTCTTTGAGAATACAAGAAATATATTTGTAGTTTCTTCTTGTTCCCTAAACAGGCTCATAATTCACAG
>NW_022635004.1:0-2822 GCF_010015895.1 Lontra canadensis | reverse complement strand
CTTGATTCTCTAATTTCCCTTTCTGTATTTTCATTGTTAGTGTATAAGAAAGCCACTGATTTCTGTACATTGACTTTGTAGCCTGCCAGGTTGCTGAATTGTTGTATGAGTTCAAGTAGTTTTGGGGTGGAGTCTTTGGGTTGTCCATATAAAGAATCATGTCATCTGCTAAGAGAGAGAGTTTGACTTCTTCATTGCCAATTTGGATACCTTTTATATCTCTTTGTTGTCTGATTGCTGTTGCTAGGACTTCTAATACTATGTTGAACAAGAGTGGTGAGAGTGGGCATCCTTGTAGTGTTCCTGATCTCAACAGGAAGGCTGCAAGCTTTTTCCCATTGAGGACAATATTTGCTGTGGGTCTTTCATAGATAGATTTTATGAAGTTCAGGAATGTTCCCTCTGTCCCTATACTTTGAAGCGTTTTAATCAGGAATGGATGCTGGATTTTGTCAAATGCTTTTTCTGCATCAATTGAGAGGACCATGTGGTTCTTCTCTCTTCTCTTATTAAAAGTTCATTCAAAGATCTGAGTAAAAGTTGTGTTTAGGTAGATGCTCCTTTTTTTTTCTTTTTTTTTTTTTAGTTGCTCCTTTTTTTGTTCTGTGTCTAGGGTAACCCAGACACAATGAATGAACTCTTCACTGAGGACAAGAAAGATTTACTGGTAGGACATTGCTTAAATGCTCCAGCAGGGCATACAAACTCACACACCCTTTTCCTTTTGCTTGATTTTTCTAGCCTCATCTCCTCCTGTTTCTGTCATAGAATTTACTGCTTTAATCATACACATATGAGTTTTAGTAGAATGAAATTCAGTCACAGGAGAATTACAAATTAAAACTACTGGAATATCAAGCAACACAGTTTAACAGAGTAAAGGTATAAAGGTTGTAATAATGGTCTGTCATTGTTAGAGTCAGTCTTTATTGGATTGATTTCTCTCTGTCCTAATAGGTGATAGAGTGGAGTGAAGGAGAGGGAATCCAGAACCAAGATTTAAATTTCATATTCTCTAGTACAACTACTTGTGCACATTGGGGAAAATTACTATCAATCTTATCTTCCATAAAATGAAAAAGATACACATCCTGAGTTTTGTTTTGAGAATCAAATGCAATTATGTGTCTAAAAGTCCTAGCAGTGCCTGGAATGTAGTAAATGTTCAAGATATATTAGCACTTATCTTCAATACTAGCTCCATACTCCAAGCTAATGGCCACATATTGTTTTTAGGCAATTGTTATCTGCAAACTATAAATATAATGTATTTTTTTCTTTTATAACACTTCTATTTCATGAAGAGCTTGACCTCTCTTTAGATATGTAGATCATTGTTGCACTGGACCTTCTATGACATCTGACTATGAGATTGGTTATAGAAAACATAGCCCCAGAATATACCAAGTTCTTGGTAGCTTAGACAAAGAAAACTGAAGTCATTTTAAGATTTCCTGGTGTTAAGGTTTTTTTTTTTAATTTTTAAATTTGTTTTCAGCGTAACACTATTCATTGTTTTTGCACCACACCCAGTGCTGCACGCAACCCGTGCCCTCTCCAATACCCACCAGCTGGTTCCCCCAACCTCCTACCCCTGGCCCCTTCAAAACCCTCAGATTGTTTTTCAGAGTCCATAGTCTCTCATGGTTCACCTCCCCTTCCAATTTCCCTCAACCCCCTTCTCCTCTCTAACTCCCCTTGTCCTCCACAAATAAGTGAAACCATATGATAATTGACTCACTCTGCTTGACTTATTTCACTCAGCATAATCTCTTCCAGTCCCGTCCATGTTGCTACAAAAGTTGGGTATTCATCCTTTCTGATGGAGGCATAATACTCCATAGTGTATATGGACCACATCTTCCTTATCCATTTGTCCGTTGAAGGGCACCATGGTTATTTCCACAGTTTGGCGACCGTGGCCATTGCTGCTATGAACATTGGGGTACAGATGGCCCTTCTTTTCACTACATCTGTATCTTTGGGGTAAATACCCAGTAGTGCAATTGCAGGGTGATAGGGAAGCTCTATTTTTAATTTCTTGAGGAATCTCCACACTGTTCTCCAAAGTGGCTGCACCAACTTGCATTTCCACCAACAATGTAAGAGGGTTCCCCTTTCTTCACATCCTCTCCAACACATGTTGTTTCCTGTCTTGCTAATTTTGGCCATTCTAACTGGTGTAAGGTGGTATCTCAATGTGGTTTTAATTTGAGTCTCCCTGATGGCTAGTGATGATGAACATTTTTTCATGTGTCTGATAGCTATTTGTATGTCTTCATTGGAGAAATGTCTGTTCATATCTTCTGCCCATTTTTTTATATGATTGTCTGTTTTGTGTGTGTTGAGTTTGAGGAGTTCTTTATAGATCCTGGATATCAACCTTTTGTCTGTACTGTCATTTGCAAATATCTTCTCCCATTCCATGGGTTGCCTCTTTGTTTTGTTGACTATTTCCTTTGCTGTGCAGAAGCTTTTGATTTTGATGAAGTCCCAAAAGTTCATTTTTGCTTTTGTTTCCTTTGCCTTTGGAGACATATCTTGAAAGAAGTTGTTGTGGCTGATATTGAAGAGATTACTGCTTATGTTCTCCTCTAGGATTCTGATGGATTCCTGTCTCACGTTGAGGTCTTTTATTCATTTTGAGTTTATCTTTGTGTACGATGTAAGAGAATGGTTGACTTTCATTCTTCTACATATAGCTGTAATCTACATATAGCTCTAATCCCAGCACCATTTATTGAAGAGACTGTCTTTTTTCCACTGTACATTTTTTCCTGTTTTGTCAAAGATTATTTGACCATAGAGTTGAGGGTCCATAT
>NW_022635003.1:0-2827 GCF_010015895.1 Lontra canadensis | reverse complement strand
AATATTTGCTAGCAGTTTCCTACACCATCAATTTCTTTTTAAAGCTGGCATAATAGTGATAATCAGAACCTAGTCCAGGTTGAACATTAAGGGTTATTTCATCTTGTCTCTGTGGGGCATGGGTTGAAAGGAAAGTTTGTCTGCATAAATTTTCTGCTGCTACTCCACTGTCTGATAAAATTCCACATCCCTAATTTTTATTTGATTTCTCAGTACTTTGAACTTCTCACTTTTTGAGTAGACCTCACCTCTGATCTATGAATGCTTGATTATCTCCCTTACCAGTAACTTCAACCTGGAAACTAGAAAAAGAACGTCTGAATAAAACCACTTTTCAATCACCTGCAAATCATTTTTCTTTGCCCCTCTCTCATACATTCTAGAACCTTGACTAAAGAGACCTCTGCCTTTAAACACAGGGTTTTGCTTAAAGAATATTGCAAAAGATTAGCTTTGCAGCAAACTTTGTGGCTGATTGTCCTGTAACTCTGGATAACTCTGTCATCCAGAACAAAAAAGAAAATGGTGTAACAGATCTCATTTTCTCATCCTTTAATTTTTGTGCATGTTTTGTAATATAATATAGTGGTTTTAAATAGAACTGTAGATAACTCAAATGCTGGAGTCCACCTTACCTGTTAGGGTTTGTTCCGAGGCCCCCAGTGGAGGCCTGAAACTACAGATAGCACTGAACCCATTATATATATGCATACTATGATAAATTTGGATATGTTAGGCACAATAAGAGGTGAACAATAACAAAGAACAATTATAGTATATTATGACAAGTTAGGTGAGTGTGGTCTCTCAAAATGTTGTGTACTGTACTCCCTCTTCTTGTGATGTGAGATGACATCCCTACATGACACCTTGAAGTGGGGTCACTGACCTAGGTATTGTGAAGGCAGCATTAGAATACTACTGACTTTACCTGATGATTTGGTAGGAGGATTATCTGCTTCAAGACCAGGTGACTGCAGGTAACTGGAATCATGGAGAAGGGTCGGGGCAGGGTGGAGGGGGTTGGGGAGGGCTACTGCATGTAGAAACTAGGAGTACTCACAGCAGTCAATCATGGAGCCTTGAAAATGGAAGGTGGTGATCTCAAAGTTCCATTAAGTCAGCCAACAACCGTCTATACAGAGACCAATATTCATTTATCGAATTCTCATTGAGCACCTATATGTCCCAAGTTCCAGATGTTAAGAATATAAAGGACTAGAAATAAGGAAGGCAAAGCACCTATACTTGTGAAGCCCATATTTTCATAAGGGAGATAGATAATGTATAAGTGAACAAACACTAACAATTAGATTCTCACGGTGGGTATGATATAAAATGCTGTGACTTTCATTTCGAATGTTTGTCTATGCACCTAGCATAGTGCTAAGTATCCCACAAGAAATGTGGTTTGGGGGTGCCTTGGTGGCTCAGTGGTTTAAAGCCTCTGCCTTAGGCTCAGGTCATGATCCCAGAGTCCTGTTATTGAGCCCCACATCGGGCTCTCTGCTCAGCAGGGAGCCTGCTTCCTCCTCCTCTCTCTCTCTCTCTCTCTCTGCCTACTTGTGATCTCTGTCAAATAAATAAAATCTTAAAAAAAAATGTATAAAAAATAGAAATGTGGATCGTGCTTTCACTGAGTTTGTGCTGAAGTCCAGGTGGCAGACATTAATTAGAACTGTAATTGTTATAAAGGAGAAGTAGCACAGAGTGCTACCTACTCAGGAAAAACTATTAAGGCAGAGAGGTCTTTCTGAGGATGTTGTTCAAGGCAGGGCTTTGAGTGATGCTGATTTCCTAGAAGCAGCTATTCTAGCAAATGGCAGCTGGTGAGAAACGTGCTGTCTCCAAGTAGGGGATAAGGAGCAAGGGGTATGTGATGCTCCTGCTGATCACAGATTATTTTTAACCACAGTTTTAAAGGAAAATCTAGCCTGATAGGTTACTATCGAGTACCTGAGACTTTACAAAGTACTTTCTCATGAACTCTCTCAGGCGTTCCTCACCTACAGTAACTTACAAGGAAGAGCTTTAAATTCTGCTGTAAATAAAGCAAGACAGGTGCCTTTCCTAAACTCGGTTTCTAAACTATAGAACTGGATGTGATTCTCCCATTATAGGGTACATCTGAGATTGTGAGTGGTACTCAGTAGAGCTCTTTGCCTGGTATACAGAATTTTCTGAATATTAGCTATTGACTTTAAAAGGCAATTGAACTGCTGTGAGTTTGCTACAGCGCTGCAGAGGGAAGGCTGGAAGGAAGACAAAAGGAAACAAGATATGATCAGCATGTGAGGCTTACCAAAGGCAACACTCCCACCTGAGGAAATCAGACCCAAATGCCAAGAGACACTATAGGCAGAGAACAGATGGCTATGGGAGAACCTTGCATAGTAGGAAATACACTTCCTATTCAATAATCTGATGTAAACATGTACTTTGTCTATGCTTCAAACACAAGAATCTTCAAAACGGGGTGGAAAAAAAAATCAATGTTTTTTTTTTTTCCTTTTGTCTATTTCGTATCCATTTTTTGAGAGAACCATATTCAGTTATATTAATCCTTTGCTAAAGTCTGTCATGTATATGATATAATTTATTTGTGTTTTCACTTTTCTGTCAGGCAAAAGTCTACACTACTATTAAAGACTACTACTAAAATATAAACAATTTTAATGACTATAAATTCAACTTCACCTTAAAAAAAAATTCAACTTTACCTTAATTTTTCCTCCTTTGTTGCAGTTTTATATTTATCTTGTTTAAAATGTCAGTTAGACAATGTTCTCCCCCCTCCCCCTTCTGGCTTTGCTGTCTTTGGACCTTA
>NW_022635002.1:0-2829 GCF_010015895.1 Lontra canadensis | reverse complement strand
AATTAATAACAAAATCAAAGAAACACATCCACAATCATACAATAATACTAAGGGACTTTAACACTCCCCTCACTGAAATGGACAGATCATCCAAGGAAAAGATCAACAAGGAAATAAAGGCCTTAAATGACACACTGGACCAGATGGATATCACAGATATATTCAGAACATTTCATCCCAAAGCAACAGAATACACATTCTTCTCCAGTGCACATGGAACATTCTCCAGAATAGATCACATCCTCGGTCCTAAATCAGGTCTCAACCGGTATCAAAAGATTGGGATCATTCCCTGCATATTTTCAGACCACAATGCTCTGAAGCTAGAACTCAATCACAAGAGGAAATTTGGAAAGAATCCAAATACATGGAGACTAAACAGCATCCTTGTAAAGAATGAATGGGTCAACCAGGAAATTAAAGAAGAATTGAAAAAATTCATGAAACAAATGATAATGAAAATACAACGGTTCAAAATCTGTGGGACACAACAAAGGCAGTCCTGAGAGGAAAATATATAGCGGTACAAGCTTTTCTCAAGAAACAAGAAAGGTCTCAGGTACAGGACCTAACCCTACACCTAAAGGAGCTGGAGAAAGAACAAGAAAGAAACCCTAAACCCAGCAGGAGAAGAGAAATCATAAAGATCAGAGCAGAAATCAATGAAATAGAAACCAAAAAAACAATAGAACAAATCAACGAAACTAGGAGCTGGTTCTTTGAAAGAATTAGTAAGATTGATAAACCCCTGGCCAGACTTATCAAAAAGAAAAGAGAAAGGACCCAAATAAATAAAATCATGAATGAAAGAGGAGAGATCACAGCTAACACCAAAGAAATACAGACAATCATAAGAACATATTATGAGCAACACTAGGCCAACAAATTTGACAATCTGGAAGAAATGGAGGCATTCCTAGAGACATATAAACTACCACAACTGAACCAGGAAGAAATAGAAAGCCTGAACAGACCCATAACCAGTAAGGAGATGGAAACAGTCATCCAAAATCTCCAAACAAACAAAAGCCCAAGGCCAGATGGCTTCCCGGGGGAATTCTACCAAACATTTAAGGAAGAGCTAATTCCTATTCTCCTGAAACTGTTCCAATAAATAGAAATGGAAGGAAAACTTCCAAACTCATTTTATGAGGCCAGCATCACCTTGATCCCAAAACCAGACAAGGATCCCATCAAAAGAGAGAACTACAGACCAATATCCTTGATGAACACAGATGCAAAAATTCTCACCAAAATACTAGCCAATAGGATTCAACAGTACATTAAAAGGATTATTCACCACGACCAAGTGGGATTTATTCCAGGGCTGCAAGGTTGGTTCAACATCCGCAAATCAATCAATGTGATACAACACATTAATAAAAGAAAGAACAAGGACCATATGATACTCTCCATAGATGCTGAAAAAGCATTTGACAAAGTACAGCATCCCTTCCTGATCAAAACTCTTCAAAGTATAGGGATAGAGGGCACATACCTCAATATTATCAAAGCCATCTGTGAAAAACCCATCGCAAATATCATTCTCAATGGAGAAAAACTGAAAGCTTTTCCTCTAAGGTCAGGAACACGGCAGGGATGTCCGTTATCGCCACTGCTATTCAACATAGTACTAGAAGTCCTAGCCTCAGCAATCAGACAACAAAAAGAAATTAAAAGCATCCAAATCGGCAAAGAAGAAGTCAAACTATCACTCTTCGCAGATGATATGATACTATGTGGAAGACCCAAAAGACTCCACTCCAAAACTGCTAGAACTGGTATAGGAATTCAGTAAAGTGTCAGGATATAAAATCAATGCACAGAAATCAGTTGCATTTCTCTACACCAACAACAAGACAGAAGAAAGAGAAATTAAGGAGTCAATCCCATTTACAATTGCACCCAAAACTATAAGATACCTAGGAGTAAACCTAACCAAAGAGGCTAAGAATCTATACACAGAAAACTATAAAGTACTCATGAAAGAAATTGAGGAAGACACAAAGAAATGGAAAAATGTTCCATGCTCCTGGATTGGAAGAATAAATATTGTGAAAATGTCTATGCTACCTAAAGCAATCTACACATTTAATGCAATTCCTATCAAAGTACCATCCACTTTTTTCAAAGAAATGGAACAAATAATCCTAAAATTTATATGGAACCAGAAAAGACCGCGAATAGCCAAAGGAATATTGAAAAAGAAAGCCAAAGTTGGTGGCATCACAATTCCAGACTTCAAGCTCTACTACAAAGCTGTCATCATCAAGACAGCATGGTACTGGCACAAAAACAGACACATAGATCAATGGAACAGAATACAGAGCCCAGAAATAGACCCTCAACTCTATGGTCAACTAATCTTCGACAAAGCAGGAAAGAATGTCCAATGGAAAAAAGACAGCCTCTTCAATAAATGGTGTTGGGAAAATTGGACAGCCACATGCAGAAAAATGAAATTGGATCATTTCCTTATACCACACACGAAAATAGACTCAAATGGATGAAGGACCTCAATGTGAGAAAGGAATCCATCCAAATCCTTGAGGAGAACACAGGCAGCAACCTCTTCGACCTCAGCCGCAGCAACATCTTCGTAGGAACATCGCCAAAGGCAAGGGAAGCAAGGGCAAAAATGAACTATTGGGATTTTATCAAGATCAAAAGCTTTTGCACAGCAAAGGAAACAGTGAACAAAACCAAAAGACAACTGACAGAATGGGAGAAGATATTTGCAAATGCCATATCAGATAAAGGGCTAGTGTCCAGAATCTATAAGGAACTTAGCAAACTCAACACCCAAAGAACAAATAATCCAATCAAGAA
>NW_022635001.1:0-2831 GCF_010015895.1 Lontra canadensis | reverse complement strand
CTCCTGCAAGGTATGTATTTCTCAAAAATGAATACTTAGGAAATGAGGGATCTTATTAAGATTAGTAATTGTACCAAATACCCGCTAATAGATTTCAGATGGAGTGAAGGATGGGCTTATGACAGGGGCAGAGAGCAATGAAATTCCTCAGTCGCCCCTTCCATCACTAGCCATTTGTGTAGGGAAACAGTCACAACAGTGAATCTTCAACACAGCCCAGAGGGTTTGGTGTAAAGCCCTGGCAGTATCAGCTTGTTTCACCACTGATCACCACCATATTGAGGTGAAGAATTACCGTTTTCCTATCCTTCACAAATCATGTTGGATTTTTCATTGAAAGAAGGGGATCGGAACCACAGAGAAAGGAATTGGGATCCATTTCTTAATGCCAAATGGAGCAGAATTACAGGGCTCTGTTCTTACTGTTTTAAAAGCTGTTTTGAATGATCACTATACTTGTTTTGTCTTAAATGTTCTTCCTTATCTGCCACTTCCTTGACACTTCCAAGCCTTAGAACTACGGGTTATCTATAATCAGTCATTAATGTTTTAGTTGTGTTCAGTCAGAGAATATTTGAAGAAACGGGAATTTTTGAAGCTCTGGTAGTTAGTTGTTCAAGAAGAAGTCAACAAATAATAAGGTAAAGAAAAGCCTCAAGTAAAACTAGATGGGTATTGTCGGAGACACAGGATATAAGGATACACAAAGTCTTTTGTGTTGCAGAGTGAAAATGTGCCTCTAAACTGAATAACAACCATATAGTGTATCAGCTTTAAAAAATGATGCTCGTTTAAATCTATGCCATTCGTGTGTTTATAAGTATTTTTACATACTTTATGTGTGAAAACATTTAACTTCTTTTATTTAATCACAGGTCACAGTAAAAATTTAAAAACCAAATACATAGAATAGTTGTGCAGTTTTTTGACTTATGGAATTCCTAGTTAGTGGAGGATTTAGCCCATATTCCTTCAGCTCTCCATCTCTATTTTCCAATGATTTCTTTAAGATTCCGGGGTCCTGGGATTGAGGACTGCATCTGGCTCCCTGCTGAGTGAGGAGTCTGCTTCTCCCTCTCTCCTCTGCCCCTCCTCCCTTCTCATGCTCTCCCTCTCATACAGTCTTTCTCCCAAATAAATAAAATCTCTTTTTTTTTCTTTTAAATTGCACTTCCTCTAAGAACTGTTAAGTCCCCCATTCTCATACCCCCATGACAAATATTCACACTCTGGTTCTTCAGCCTGGCTCACTATCCATAATTAGAAGGTGAAGTTGCAACACAAAGGTTGCACACGGCTGTGATAATCATAATCATTCATTCACTGATTTATACAGTCAAGTAACAGCTATGAGTGCCTACTCTCAAGGAACACAAATTCAGATTTAGCTCATTATTTTGAGAAACAACCATGCACTATGTATTGAGCTGAACACTCTTAATTCATGAAGACATTGATCATTACCAGGTATTGAGCTAGTTACTTTGACATGTTACCTCACTTGATCTTCATAACAACCTCTGTGGTGGGTAGGAGCATTTTTAATTATATAGATAGTAAACTGAGACTCAGAAAGTTAAGTGATTTGTCCAAAGCCATATAATCAGCCAAGATTTAAAGTTTGTCTTTTGGTCCTAACTCCTCTGGCTCTTTCCAGCTGGTAATATTTTCTGTCTTATGCTCATGCCTTAACTTCCCTGCTTTATGTAAAAGAGTCTCTCATCAGGAAGAAGCAAAACCACTTATAGATTAATCAGACAGAAATGAAACTACGGACACCTGGAATCAGTTTTGCCCATGGGCTGATAGATTAGTTCACACAATGTCAAGCAAATGTAAATTTCAATGATGTGGTACATGTTATCATAGCTTTTCAGCTCCCGGGGCCATAAGGCTACTACTTAACAACTTCAGAGCAGAGACACATAAGCAGATGGATGTGACATAGTCCAGTGAGACCAGCTATGTAGTTTCAAGATTTTTCTAAATGACTTTTACAACATGTCCAAGACTGAGAATGATTTACTAGGTGCAACCCAGCACTTTAACCAAACAGAAACCATTTCCCAATTACACAAGCATAAATGAAATGATACCTCTTAAATAGTATCCACTATTATGGATATTCTAACTTAGTGAATGAACTTTACGTTTTTGGTTTGTTTTGTTTTAACTTGTGGAAAGAGGTCACGTATATTCATGTTTAGGTAAGATGGTAGGCTCTGAACTTACACTGCCTTCGTGCAAACACAGGTTCCATTACTTACCAGCTATGGAAACACAGCAACTTGCTTTACGGGGCTTGTTTCCTCATCCATAAAATAAGCATAAAATCTGGAATATATTAAGTGATAAATAAATGCTTACCTTTTTAAATTCAAATAGTATAAAAAAATATACAATTAAGCCCATCCACGACCTCCAGTTTCCCAGTTTCCCTTCCCAGATGAGCCTTAGTATCAGGTCATATATTCTATGTATATATATTCTACGTATATATAGACACACACACACACACACACACACACACACATATTTAAGTATATATTTATATAATATGTATGCATGTTTTCCTTTTTTTCCACAAATGTAAGCATACCCTACACACATTGCTTTCTCTTTTGAAATATTTGGGAGGGGTGGCTGGGTGCCTCAGTCAGTTAAGTGTCCAACTCTTGATGTTGGTTCAGGTCATGACCTCAGGGTCATGCAATCGAGCGCTGCTTCAGGGTCCACTCCAAGTGTGGAGTTTACTTGAAATTCTCTCTCCCTCTCCCTCTGCTCCTCCCCTTGCTCATGCTCCCTCTATCTCAAATAAATAAAATCTTTTT
>NW_022635000.1:0-2831 GCF_010015895.1 Lontra canadensis | reverse complement strand
ATGCTGTATCACACTTGTTGATTTACAGATACGGAACCACCCCTACATCCCAGGAACAAATCTCCCTTGGCTGTGTTGAATAATCCTTTGAATTTACTGTTGGATCCTATTAACTATTTTCTTGGGGAGCAGGTTTCCATCCATGTTCTTCAGGGATATTGGTCTGAAATTCTCCTTTATGGCGGGGTCAGTGTCTGGTTTGGGGATCAAGGTAATGCTGCCCTCCTGGAACGAGTTTGGAACTTTTCCATCCATTTCTATTTTTTGGAACAGTTTCAGAAGAATAGGAATTAATTCTTCTCTAAATATTTGCTAGAATTCCCCTGCAAAACCATCAGGGCCAAGACTGGTATGTTGGGATGTTTTTTATTCCATTTCTTTGCTGATTGTGGGTCTGTTTTGGTTTTCTGTTTCTTGCTCTTTCAGTTTTGGTAGTTTATAGATTTTTTAAAAAGGCATCAATTTCTTAGAGATTGCCTAATTTCTTGGCATTTAATTGCACATAATATTATCTTGTTTGTTCCATGTTGGTTGACAGCTCTCCTTTTTAATTTATGATGTTATTTATTTGGTTCTTTCTCTTTTCTTTTTGAGAAGTCTGCCTAGCGCTTGCTTCATTCTTATTACTCATTCTTTCAAAAAACCAGCTCTTCATTTCATTGATCTGGTCTCCTTTTTGTTTAATTTCTGTATCATTCATTTGTATTCTAATCTTTATTATTTCTCTTCACCTGCGGGAGTTAGGCTTTATTTGCTGTTATTTCTTCAGATCCTTTACATTTAAGATTAGGTTGTGTATTGGAGAATATAATTTGTTCCTTAAGAAAGGCTTTTATCTCACATTGAGGTCTTTTATCCATTTTGAGTTTATCTTTGTGTACGGTGTAAGAGAATGGCCGATTTTCATTCTTCTACATATAACTGTCCAGTTTTCCCAGCACCATTTATTGAAGAGACTGTCTTTTTTCCACTGTATATTTTTTCTTGTTTTGTCGAAGATTATTTGCCCATAAGGTTGAGGGTCCATATCTGGGCTCTCTACTAAGTTCCACTAGTCTATGTGTCTGTATTTATGCCAGTACCATGCTGTCTTGGTGATCACAGCTTTGTAGTAAAGCTTGAAATCAGGTAATGTAATACCCCCAGTTTTATTTTTGTTTTACAACATTTCCTTAGTGATTCGGGGTCTCTTCTGATTCCATACAAATTTTAAGATTATTTGCTCCAGCTCTTTGAAAAATACCAGTGGAATCCATCAGAATCCTAGAGGAGAACATAGGCAGTAACCTCTTCTATATCAGCCACAGCAACTTCTTTCAAGATATATCTCCAAAGGCAAAGGAAACAAAAGCGAAGATGAACTTTTGGGACTTCATCAAGATAAAAAGTTTCTGTACAGCAAAGGAAACAGTCAACAAAACAAAGAGGCAACCCCTGGAATGGGAAAAGATATTTGCAAATGACAGTACAGACAAAAGGTTGATATCCAGGATCTATAAAGAACTCCTCAAACTCAACACACACAAAACAGACAATCATGTCAAAAAATAGGCAGAAGAGAGGAGGAGTCAAGATGGCGGAGAAGTAGCAGGCTGAGACTACTTCAGGTAGTGGGAGATCAGCTAGATAGCTTACCTAAGATTGCAAACACCTACAAATCCAATGGGAGATCGAAGAGAAGAAGAACAGCAATTCTAGAAACAGAAAATCAACCACTTTCTGAAAGGTAGGACTGGCAGAGAAGTGAATCCAAAGCGACGGGAAGATAGACCGCAGGGGGAGGGGCTGGCTGCCGGCAAACAGGGGAGCAATGGAGCACTAAATCAGGACTTTTAAAAGTCTGTTCCGCTGAGGGACATCGCTCCAGAGGTTTAACCAGATGAAGCCCACGTGGCGTCAGCTTGGCCTCAGGTCCTTCAGGGTCACAGAAGGATCCGGGGTGTCTGAGTGTCGCAGAGCTTACAGGTATTAGAACGGGGAAGCTGGCTACAGAGACAGAACCAAGGAGTGAGCTCTAAGCTCGGGGTTACCTTGAACCGGTCGCAGGCTCGGTCAGCTCGGAGCGCGGCTGGAGGCCAGGGTGATGGGAGTAATTGGGCGCTGTTCTCTGAGGGGGCACTGAGGACAGGGGCCCCGGGCTCTCGGCTCCTCCAGGCCAGAGACTGGGAGGCCGCCATCTTCATTACCGTCCTCCAGAACTCTACGGAAAGCGCTCAGGGAACAAAAGCTCCCGAAAGCAACCCGAGCGGATTACTCAGCCCGGCCCCTGGTAAGGGCGGTGCAACTCCGCCTGTGGCAAAGACACTTGAGAATCACTACAACAGGCCCCTCCCCCAGAAGATCAACAAGAAACCCAGCCAGGACCAAGTTCACCTACCAAGGAGTGCAGTTTCAATACCAAGGAGAGCAGCGGAATTCCAGAGGAGGAGAAAGCAAATCACGGAACTCATGGCTTTCTCCCCATGATTCTTTAGCCTTGCAGTTAATTTAATTTTTTTTTCTTTTTCAATTTTTTTTCTCTTCTTCTGCTAAATTTTTTAACGTTTACCCTTTTTTTAAAGTTTTTTTAACTAGTTTATCTAATATATATATTTTTATTTCCTTTTTATATTTTTTCTTTATTGGTTTTCTTTTTTTAATTGTTTACTTTATTTTTTTTTCTTTCTGAACCTTTTTATCCCCTTTCTCCCCCCTCACGATTTGGGACCTCTTCTGATTTGGCTAAAGCATATTTTCCTGGGGTTGTTGCCACCCTTTTAGTATTTTACTTGCCCCTTCATATACTCTTATCTGGACAAAATGACAAAGCGGAAAAATTCACCACAAAAAAA